>NC_083581.1:21510878-21775878 GCF_027579695.1 Neoarius graeffei | reverse complement strand
ACAGCAAATGAGTGAAGTTAAGTTGAAGTGTAATCACGCTTTTAATTTCTATCTTCAGCTGCACTGCATGTCAGCTTTAGTCCATTCTCTCAGAAGCTGTTAGCCTAGCATAAACAATCAAGAGAAATATCATTTCATCAGAAATAAACTATAATAGGAAGCTATGATCACTGCTTGTTTTACTGGTTTAATATCGAGTATGGTTAAATCACGATTATTTTAATTCTTAAAAAACCTCACAGAAAAGTCATGAGTGAAACATTGTTCACATGCGGACTCTTCACATACAGTCTTTTTGTGTTTTTTTTTTGGGGGGGGGGTTGTCCAACAATTTGTTTATTTTCACATGATGTCACAAGTTCACAGGTGTTGAAATGCACCTTCATGTTTCTCATATGCTCACATATTACTCACATCATCAGTTGTGAAAAACGTAATGGAGTGTGCGAATGTGCCATATGGGGAAGAACGCCATTCAGTGATACAGTATCGACAGTATTGCCTTACGTTTTTCGATCCAGGGTATTGGGTCTAAAAGTGTGACTGTTGTGAGAATTGTCCAGTGAAATATTAAGATTCCTCTTTTGAAGATTTAGTGTATGTCTGTA
The DNA here is from genome assembly GCF_027579695.1 of Neoarius graeffei. Taxonomy (NCBI): domain Eukaryota; kingdom Metazoa; phylum Chordata; class Actinopteri; order Siluriformes; family Ariidae; genus Neoarius; species Neoarius graeffei. The sequence continues at coordinate 21,775,270 of NC_083581.1, read as the reverse complement.
AACGAGCCAGGGTCTTTTAGAAAACGGCTGTACCAGTAACTCCACAGTGTATGCTTAAGAAGCCTTTTAAAGAAGACTTACGTTAAAGTGCCTTTACATTTTGAGAGATATGACTAAAATAGAAGTTCAGAGAAAAAAAAAAGTCCCTCCAAGTGCCCTGAGCTCTCAGTCATCACCAACAAAACATTTCACCCAGATCCAGTCGTATTCATTAGGCGGAGGCATGGTCATCCCTGTCAGTTATTTTGTACTTGCAAAGACTTGTACACTGAACACAAAATGAGGTACTAATGTGTGGCTTCAGCTAAAGTGATGGTGGCGTTATTGTTATATCTTATGGAAGGGATGGTAGAGAGACTTCTGAATGATGGCTTGCAGGAAACAGATTGCAGATTACTGACCCAAGTCGCAAGCAGCAGCACATGGTTAATTCTAAAAATTCTGTCTAAGAATAAGATCTGGACTTGAGTGTATAATTGCTTGGGTGGAACAAAAGTGCTGTTTTTCTTTTCCATCATTTCTTACCACTGGATTGAACCAGTGGTGTGGACTCTTTTGTTGGCTCCTCGTTGTTGTCTGGTGAAAATGAACATGAGCTGTAAATGCTGTCATTGCTTCTGTAGGCTAAAAGTCACAGCAGGATTAAAGCACAGATCTTTCCAGAGCTTATTTTCATCAGGGAAGTCATGGGAGATGTAAAAAGAGTATGGAGCGTCTCCACATCTCTACATCACACTCTTTAATCAATAAGGTTAACTACACAAAGCCATGGGGGTCACGGCTTGTAACAACTGTTCTCCTGCGTAACACTGTGTCCCGAGCGCATTGCTTCACCAGAACTCGATCCAGCAGTTGTCACATTCAGCCAAATAAAACCTCCCTTCGCAGCATGAGCTTTTTTTGGTACTTTGGATTTCAATGTTCAGTGAAATTGTCGAATAAGCCTTTCAGCCTCTAATGCCCAGACGCATGGTATTGATTTGCGTATGTCAATCTGACTCGTTAAATGTTTCCTGGAGGCTAATTGAGGGGTATTATGCGCTTAACAGGGGTTTGTCTGGCTCTCTGTAACCCAGAGCTCCCAGACCTCCCAGAGCTCCCAGTTTGCCTGTATTTGTACATAGAAGGGTTTAAGTTCTGAGGTTTCTGTAGTGCACCAAGCTGAAGCACCTGGTTTAGTTGTAGGTCTTCTGGAACATAAAACATTAATAGCAATAACCTTGACTGTGTCTGTTTGATTTGTGTGCATATGTATGTCATCATATGTTATTGTCTAAGGTGGTATGGAGCTTTAGTAACTGGTGGAAAATAAATGCTTAAACACAGCACTTTTATCAACTTTTAAATGTGCTTTATAAATATAAATATATTCAACATAATTATTTTGAAGCTGTTAAACTGCATGTTGTCTGATCACTCACTGTCTGTCAGCACTCATCAGCCACCTCGTTCCTGAGAGGTCTTGTTCCCTCTGACGGACACCGTCTGGTGTACCAGCATGGCTCAGTAGCGCCTCCTATGGATTTCAACCAACTGGGTGAAATCAGTGAAGCGGAGAGTGCAGCCAGTGAGGGCAAGTCCTTACAATGCCTCTGAATTTCCACTGCAAATTCCCAGTGGCTTGTGATGCTGCATGTATTTCTGTCATGGATGTGGCACCGTGTGTTTTAGTTGCACACTTTGTCACTAGTGAGTACAGCACCTTCACACTATCTCTCTCTCTCTCTCTCTCTCTCTCTCTCTCTCTCACACACTTCCTCCCAGTGGGCTTGCCCCTGTTTAGCCTGAGAGGTTCTGACAAGGCGCTGTGCATGCAGCCGGAATCCTTGACCTATTTCTTAATGAGTGAACAGTACAAAATGTGTTCAGGGGGACCGTGTTTTCTGCAGCAAGCTTCTTGCCCTGCACAGACACGACCTCACACACACACACACACACACACACATGCACACTTGGGATAGCGATGTTTGTTTCTGTGTCTGTGTCTAGTTTTTAATGTGTCTGGTCATGCCTCCTTCATCACCTCATAGCCATGCTGTTTATCTGGATTCTCACCAGTCCAGCTGTCACAACAGAGATCTTTATCACACTGAACCTTAGTTGCTACTTTCTCTAGAACAGAGAACATGTCTCATTGGTGTGTGTGTGTGTGTGTGTGTGTGTGTGTGTGTGTGTGTAAAATATAGCTATTTGTTTGTGCACAGATCAGTGTTGTGTTGATAACAGCAATGACTCTTCCTCAGTCTGCTCAGCGGACTTTAGCTGCACTTTCCACCACTGTCTGGCTTTATCTACAAAAAAGGTCAAAAACATTGTGCTGGGATAATTTGTCTTTAACACCCGTCACTTTCAGTGGTGACCCCAGAGCTGAGTTTCACTTTAATTGGGTTTGTATCATTAAAGCTAATAATTGAGAGCAGGTGGGTCACGAGGGTCAACAGTTCGATCCTTGGGTTACAGTCTTTGAAGAATTGTGCATGTTCACTCTGAGTGGGTTTCGTCTATGTTTTCTGGTTTCCTCCCACCTCCCAAACACATGGCACAAGGTGAATTATTTACACTAATGTGTCCTTGAATAGGTGCTGAATTCATCAGAGACCTGACCAGGATAAAGTGGTTACTGAAAATGGATGGCTGGATGGATGGATGGGGTCTTGGCTGGAAGGTACCATTGTGTAGATTGGTACACAAAAAATGCATGGCTATATTTTGCAATTTTGCAGCCACCTCACAAATAATACCATTGACTTTGCATGTGCTGCTGCATCCAGAACTGATAAACCTGATGTTGTATCACAGTATCAGGTTAGTAAAGATGTGTAAAAAATTTAAAAAAAGTTATAGTTAATTAGCTTCCACTGAAAATTTGTCTTCTTTCAGCTGCTCCCATTAGGGATCACCACAGCGGGTCATCATGAGCCATATATTTGATTTGGCATAGGTTTTACACTGGATGTCCTTCCTGATGCAACCCTTCCCAATCTATCTGGGCTTGGGACTGGCACTAAGTATGCACTGGCTTGTGCAACCCCAGTTGCTGGTTTAGCTTCCACTGAAAATCTCACACTGAAAATATAAGAGAAATATAACCTTTAACTTGAAGTAAATTCATTTTAAGAAGAAAAAACCCTCAGTAAATTGTATTCCTATGCAAGCCTTATGTCAACCCTTAGAGATTCTTATGAATAAGCATTTTCCTATAGAAACACTCACTATTCAGTGGTCTTTGTGTGTAAATTTCCTGCATCAATGCCACCTTGATATTTCCTCTTGCCATCTTTATCCAAGGGGCGGCACGGTGGTGTAGTGGTTAGCGCTGTCGCCTCACAGCAAGAAGGTCCTGGGTTCGAGCCCCGGGGCCGGCGAGGGCCTTTCTGTGTGGAGTTTGCATGTTCTCCCCGTGTCCGCGTGGGTTTCCTCCGGGTGCTCCGGTTTCCCCCACAGTCCAAAGACATGCAGGTTAGGTTAACTGGTGACTCTAAATTGACCGTAGGCGTGAATGCGAGTGTGAATGGTTGTCTGTGTCTATGTGTCAGCCCTGTGATGACCTGGCGACTTGTCCAGGGTGTACCCCGCCTTTCGCCCGTAGTCAGCTGGGATAGGCTCCAGCTTGCCTGCGACCCTGTAGAAGGATAAAGCGGCTAGAGATAATGAGATGAGATGAGATCTTTATCCAAAATCGAGGTCAGCTGTATCTCTCTCTATATCTATCTACAGTATTATATGCATATACTATATAATAGGTCTGAGAGATAAAACCCTAAGTAACTTAAGCCAAGGAGTCTTTTTCATATTCCTACCAGTTTCATGACAGTGTATCATGTCAAGAATATTCTGCTTTATGCGGTCATCTACAGAGTGTCCACAAGAGCTGATTGGGAGAATTGGTTGTGTGTAGCTAAAAGCCTAGTTCATCTTTCACAGTCTTCATCACCTTGTGTGCTAACTTGGCATCTCATTGAGGCCATTTTCAGACTGATAAGCTACAGGGCCAAAAATGTCAAATAAGAACATAACACAGAAAGCAAAAATCAATGAATACACACAGTACTTGACACTGAAATACTAGATGTTCTGCTTTTAAAACCTGACTTGCTAAGATGTGCAGTGTGAGGCGGGCTTATCTGTCAGTACAATTATCACAAATACATATAAAGAACTATATAATTAAACACTTTAGACTCAAGTAACAGCCCAACCTATTTAACTCATAACACATACACTACCTTAATCAAGGTAAATTTGTTGTTGAAATAATTGTTCAATTCGTTGATTGTTTTATTCGTCAAATAGTCAACTGATTATTCTATAATAAAACTAATAATTTGCTGCATCCCTACTCAGGAACCAAGTGTTGAGAACTGCTGGAAGGCACCTGTGTGTGTGTGTGTGTTTTTGTTAGGACTTGTCTCATAAAACAAGAAGGACAGCAAGAGACGATAGAGCTGCCTCTCTATCAGAGGGTAAGAGAGAGAGACAGTGAAAAAAGAATGGCAGGAAAATAGTTATTGTAGCTCCCTTTGCCATTGAGAAATGTCCAGCTCATGTCTTGATGTTTCTGCCCTGCAGCTGCCAACTTGCCAAAACAAAGCCTTTTGTTTGGATCTTCACTTTGGCAGATGGAGAAGAAGATGGTAAATGAAAAAAAAAACACTCACTGAGGAGGAGAGAGTTAGTAGACCATGATGGAGCATACTCTCACTCAGGCCAGTCCTTTGGCAAGACTAACAGTCATACGAAAACAAAAACAGCATCACCACAATGCTCCTAAGTTGAGCCTGTGCCAGAGCAACAGTGCAGCCCTCTGTTTCTTTTTTCAGCTGTAGACACTTGTTTAAAGCAGTAGCTGCTGCCTCAAAGCTCTCCTGGGCCCTTGTGGCCTTTATTAAGATGTTAATGGAATTGCCTTCATGACACATTTCCATGGGACAGATTCACTCACCATGGCCATTCTTCAGCGCCTTAGTCTGGCTGCCACATTCAATACATCAGCTCCTTTTAAACAACAGGTTCTTCACCCATTCATGTTCACTCACTATAGTCGTGTGCTTCTCTTTTCTTCTGTTTCTCTTTCCTGACTTTCTCCTTTGCCATTTTTCTTTCTTCCTTTCACACCCTCTCCCTTTCTTGGAATACTGGTGGCTCAGTAGTTAAGGCTCTGGGCTGTTGATCAAATGGTCATGAGTTTAAGTCCCAGCACTGCCAAGCTGTCATGGTTGGGCCCTGAAGCAAGACCCTTGATGCTTTCTACTCCTGGGGCACTGGATCAGACCCTAGCTTCCTACTAAGCAAGGATATTTGAAGAAAAGATTTTCACTCTTCTGTTCTTGAATATATGTGAAGAGTGAAGGCTTTCTGTTTTCCTCTAATTTAATGTTTTCTGTTTCCTATCTTTCTTCCCCTCTCTCTCTCTGTCTCTCACTCTGTCTTTCTTCTTTCTTTACCATTCCTGGATATACGAGGGTAAGTCAAAAAGTTCTAAGACAAATGGAAAAAAACTTTATTTATGAAAATAACAAAGCTATTTCTCTACATATCCTCCATTTAAGTCTAAACACTTCTGCAAGCGATGTTTCCATCGGAGAATTCCTTCTTTGTATTCCTTTTTTGAATTCTTTTGAATTCCTTTTGAAATTATAACATCTGTCTTAAAACTTTTTGATTTACCCTCGTATACTAGTAATATTCCCTTTCAGTGATGACATAATCTCAGACACTCAGGCTCATAAGTGTAGAAATGATATGCCATATACAACTAAATATATTAACTTGATAATGAATATGAATACTAAGTTACCCATCAGAATTACTTGTCCTTCTCCATAGTCCATTTGGCTATGAGGCAACTTCAGAGCCTGGTGTAATCCCCACTAGAATGTTAATGTTGAATGTTAAAGTTGAACAAACAGCAGTTCTAAAGAGTAATCTCACAGCCTCTTTGTCTCTCGCACAGACCACTAAAGCTGTCCAGTCTACGAACTCACCCAAGACTGCATAACATACTCACTGCTATAAACAAAAGGAGCTTATACTTTTCCATTATAAAGCAGCGCTCTTTTGTGATTTCTGAAAGCCATTGCCTTGTCTCAGCATGCCACTTTCTCTTAAAGTATGTTTAAATTTAACACCAACTCTGACAGCATCTATAATCAATTAGTTCATGCTGTAGCTGTGTGATGTGCGTTATTGTCTGCCTATAGAAGTCGACAGTAAGTGAGCAACAAAAGAATAAAGAGTGAGAGGTCCGGGGTGGGGTGGGGCCGGTATGAATGTGTGTGTGTGGGGGGGGGGGGGGGGGGGGGGTGCTGAGGGGGGATTGGGTGGGTGTCAATAGATCCAGATGGGCATCTGCACTTGACAGACAGTGTGTGTGGCCTGACAGTATGTGTGTAGCCTGAGAAAGGAAGAGGGCACAAGCATAGGTAGGGGCTTTGGGATCCATGTTGCCCACTTGTGAATGTTGCCATGGTTTCCAAGAGGAGGCACAGTGCTTGTCTAGTCCACTTGTTGTAGGGAATTGAAAGACGTGCCAAAGGCTGTCTGGTGCTGCCAGCTCTGGCCAATTACAACCCAGCTCGTTCACTGAACCAAAATGGGGGCGGGTCGTCATTCACTACTTATTAAAATTTCATTGTAAATGAATAAGTAATCAATTGAATCATATTTCAGTTTTGTTTGCATATCACTTTTAATGATGGATATTGTGAAATCTGGATGTAGATTTAGATCCCCAGTGAGGAAGTCAGAGGAGAAAGTGACAAGAAAGAACTAAATTCCCCGAGATGACATGAGGAAGAAACTAGACTCGAAAAGAAATCATCCTCTTTTAGGTGAGACTGAATAGTGGGATTATAAATCAACTCTTCCACTGTTTGATAGTATAGAACCAAACTGTGCTCAGTGTGGTTAGTATGAGCATACTGTGAATAAGGGTCCTGGGGTGAGCATAGGGCAGTTCTATGAGGACCACAGGTAAAAATCTGCAGTATCCAGGATGAATCTTGGGCAACTGTGTCCCACGAGGGTGCTCTTGTAGGAGCCACAGCAGTGTGTCGGTATCAGGTACCAACATCACATCAGACATAATCAAACTTTTGCTTTTAGTATCCTTTCTCAGTGACCTCTTGTGACATTAAAGGTATGAGACGATGCACGCAAACTGCACCTTTCTTTCCAGCCCATCAGGTGTGCATTGCCATGTGCTGACAGAAATGACTCCTTTGTTGTGGGAAGGTAATTGCTTTTAACCTTCTTTCACCTACGGGCACATACATGTACTCACCTGCACCCGAGCCGCTGGCTTTGTTACAATCCTCAAGCCAGCCGTGGCCTTATCAGCTTAGATAGCTCGTCATTCCTGTCAGGAGACCGGCGCCTTAACACATCCTCTCCACCACAGCTGGGAAATGCAGAGATAAGCCTCCAAAATTCATTCCTCGGCCAGACAGTAGACACAGCTCCTCAGATCTGAGAGAGAGAGAGAGAGGAAGAAATGATTGCCTCTGTCATCCAGATAAACATTTTCTAGAGTGTCAAGCAAAACAATCCCAAAACTGAAGCCGTGATGAAAGACCTTGCAACTCTGAAGTTAAAAACTTGACACGTCCTTGCATGGTGCTCCCATCATCCCCCTGTTAAGTGCTGCTTCATGCTAGAATGCAAGGGCACAGCAATCACACACACACACACACACACACACACACACACACACACACACACACAAAAAAAAAAAAAAAAAAAGAACCAGTGTTAAAAGTTCTGGTTGTGCTTTTTAAAACACAGGTCAGGCTGGATGGAGGCTTCAACAACAAGATGAGCATTTTGGGACAGACCAACTTCAATCCTCTCATACATTTTTTCCCATGTGTTTACCATTTATCATTTCACTTTGAAAGCCCAGGAGAGTGTCACAAGGCTAGATTGTGCTATGTTGTATGTATGACTGGATGTTTTTATAGAGCTAGACATGACTGATGATATCCTACAGGACTGTGGTTTATGTGTTTTTTTTTTTTAAGCGGTTCATGTCCATATGACCTTAAAAGATAAGCTGGCATGTCTGCTTAATGAAATATGGTGAAATATAAAACAATATGAAATATTTTGAGAAGCACTTTGTAATTCACAATTATTTTTAACCCCACTTGCCCCATCCTCAATGTTGAGACTATCTACAGTACATCTAGTATCATTGATGTATCTCTGAACCCCCAGTAATTTCATGCATGTTTGATATTCTCTGCGATGAATCACATACTGCAAGCTTTGCCGTGACTAGTAGCAAGAAAAGCACTAAGAGCCTGCGAGTGAGAGTCCAAGTGAGTGAGTGAGAGGCAGCATATCCCTGAATCCGGTTTATCATCCATCTATTTATGTGTGAGGGCAAGGGGGAAAATATAGTATAATAAAATATGTATAACCAAATGGTTGTTAGGAACAGCAAGAATAAGTATAAAAACAGCTATGTTTTTGCACTGTATCTCCAGGTCTCTTTGTGGAACAGACAACCCTGAGACTATGTACTGTATGAGATTATGTTGCGTGTGAGCCTTGTCTGTGAATGATATGGAGAGTACACACCCCTACATCTGCCAAACAATGGTTTACAAGTTATTAAAGCAGTGTAGCGTTGAGCAGGTCAGTGATTCTGAAAAAGTTGAAAGCGTAATGTGTAATATGCATTTGGAAACAAACTAGAGAATTACTTTGTAAGGCAATGTTGCAAAATTGTTTTTATTGATACTATGGAAATTAAATGAAGTTCCCGAAAGCAAACACACACACACACACACACACACACACACACACACACACACACACACACACACACACACACACACACAAAACCCCCTAAGTTTAAAAGGTTTTTAGTCACTGCATAATTCCTTGTCTGGAATGTGATTATTTCATAGTTTATATACAGTATATATAATGGAAATTATTGTTTTACTGGGAAATACACCACCACTTGTAGTTTTCATGTGAGCTACATCCGGGACGTGGAGAACCAAAACTGTGATATAAATCTCTATATGTCACTCGTGAGGAAATCAATGAATTGTTTTGATAAATTTGGGTACATTTTGTCTGTGAATGTGTCTATATAATAAAAACAAAATCACATGCTGGCTTGAAGATATGAAGTTTATCTTCTCGTGTTGAAAAACGTATATTTTTCATATGAAATACATCGTGGATCTGAGTGATGTATTTCCCAGTATTTCACTCTGATGACATCACTGCCAGTGTTTTCCCGCTGACTAGGCATGCATTGTCAAAATGGTGAACCGATTCAAAATTACAATTCTAAAAAACATTACATGGTGGCGTGAAGATATGAAGTTTATCTTATTGTGCTGAAAATATTTTCACTCGTTCGCGCCGTTCACTCATGAATATGTTCACCACTTGAAGATAAACTTAATATGCTCATGTAACCATGTAATACCCTCTCTCTCTCTCTCTCTCTCTCTCTCTCTCTATATATATATATATATATATATATATACATACACAGTGGTGCTTGAAAGTTTGTGAACCCTTTAGAATTTTCTATATTTCTGCATAAATATGACCTAAAACATCATCAGATTTTCACACAAGTCCTAAAAGTAAATAAAGAGAACCCAGTTAAACAAATGAGACAAAAATATTATACTTGGTCATTTATTTATTGAGGAAAATGATCCAATATTACATATCTGTGAGTGGCAAAAGTATGTGAACCTTTGCTTTCACTATCTGGTGTGACCCCCTTGTGCAGCAATAACTGCAACTAAACGTTTGTGGTAACTGTTGATCAGTCCTGCACACTGGCTTGGAGGAATTTTAGCCCGTTCCTCCGTACAGAACAGCTTCAACTCTGGGATGTTGGTGGGTTTCCTCACATGAACTGCTCGCTTCAGGTCCTTCCACAACATTTCCATTGGATTAAGGTCAGGACTTTGACTTGGCCATTCCAAAACATTAACTTTATTCTTCTTTAACCATTCTTTGGTAGAACGACTTGTGTGCTTAGGGTCGTTGTCTTGCTGCATGACCCACCTTCTCTTGAGATTCAGTTCATGGACAGATGTCCTGACATTTTCCTTTCGAATTTGCTGGTATAATTCAGAATTCATTGTTCCATCAATGATGGCAAGCCGTCCTGGCCCAGATGCAGCAAAACAGGCCCAAACCATGATACTACCACCACCACGTTTCACAGATGGGATAAGGTTCTTCTGCTGGAATGCAGTGTTTTCCTTTCTCCAAACATAACGCTTCTCATTTAAACCAAAAAGTTCTATTTTCGTCTCATCCGTCCAAAAAACATTTTTCCAATAGCCTTCTGGCTTGTCCACGTGATCTTTTGCAAACTGCAGATGAGCAGCAATGTTCTTTTTGGAGAGCAGCGGCTTTCTCCTTGCAACTCTGCCATGCACGCCATTGTTGTTCAGTGTTCTCCTGATGGTGGACTCATGAACATTAACATTAGCCAATGTAAGAGAGGTCTTCAGTTGCTTAGAAGTTACCCTGGGGTCCTTTGTGACCTCCCTGACTATTACACGCCTTGCTCTTGGAGTGATCTTTGTTGGTCAACCACTCCTGGGGAGGGTAACAATGGTCTTGAATTTCTTCCATTTGTACACAATCTGTCTGACTGTGGATTGGTGGAGTCCAAACTCTTTAGAGATGGTTTTGTAACATTTTCCAGCCTGAGGAGCATCAACAATGCTTTTTCTGAGGTTCTCAGAAATCTCCTTTGCTCGTGCCATGATACACTTCCACAAACATGTGTTGTGAAGATCAGACTTTGATAGATCCCTGTTCTTTAAATAAAACAGGGTGCCCACTCACTCCTGATTGTCATCTCACTGATTGAAAACACCCGACTCTAATTTCACCTTCAAATTAACTGCTAATCCTAGAGGTTCACATACTTTTGTCACTCACTGATATGTAATATTGGATTATTTTCCTCAATAAATAAATGACCAGGTATAATATTTTTGTCTCATTTGTTTAACTGGGTTCTCTTTATCTACTTTTAGGACTTATGTGAAAATCTGATGATGTTTTAGGTCATATTTATGCAGAAACATAGAAAATTCTAAAGGGTTCACAAACTTTCAAGCACCACTGTATATATATATATATATATATATACACACACACACACACACACACACACACACACACACACAGGGTGTTTCCAAAAATTTTATATAATTTCACAATCTAATAACTTTGCCAATTCTCATTCAATTGACCTCAAATTTTAACAGCATGTATGGAAACAGGTCAAAATTTTATGTTTAATGTTTTTCGTTTTTATCTTTTTAGGTATAGAAATGCCATTCACTGGAAAAGAAAAGGCATTTTGTATTAGAGTATGCTCAAACACAGTCGAACAAGACTGTGCAGCGTGCATTTATGAGAGAATTATCTAAAAATGCACCAACTGCAATGCAGATGTGGACATGGCACAAAAAGTTCAGAGTGTGGGTCTGTCTCAGGGGGCACATATATTGAAAATTTGTGAAATCGTTCATGGAATCCACATACCTTTGAATTTCTCTTTCAAATTTTGAGGAATAAATCTTATATTGCTCAACATTAAGCCTGTTCAATTTCATTTGCCTAGATGATGTAGTTTCTGGGATATTTACATCTCAAATAATATTAAATTTTTTGAAACATATATTACACACACACACACACACACACACTTGTACACAGGAAGTTCCATAGCATTTTTCCTTGTGTCTGAAGAGGGGAGATATATAAGGAAAACTCTTGAGAAGGTATGAGTGTGTATGACCTATTCTGCATTTGTTCCCCCTAAAACAATGATGACTAAAACTAAAATGATCTCATATGTCGGAAATTGGTTCCACCACTCTCCTTAAAGCATGTCCTGGATGTATATTGGATGTAGTTTACAACAGAAACTCAAAATTAAAGCAGAACATCAACAACAGAAAATCGTCAAAATGTCTCAACCGATTTAATACCACTGTTCCTCTGGTGTCAAAATGAATGAAATGTGATACATGACAGTTGTCAGAAATGGCAAGCTGAGGTGAAGTGAGGACCCAAGAGCAGACTCAAGACAGGCAGTGTACAGAGAAAAGCTTCTTTAATGAAGTAGAGAGCAGAGGTATAGTAGGGCTCAGGCAAAAATCAGTGGTCAAAAAATGGGCCAGGAGGTCAAAAACACAGGAGCAGGTAGGCACGGTCAGGGACAAAAACAGGACAGAAAAATCTGAACAAAAATCGAAAAACACAGGGACAAGAGAAATCCAGGCAGAGGAAGCAAAAACACAATCCAAAGGAACAAACAGGTAAAACGGAGCAAAAAAGTGGACAGAAAACTAGACAAAAAAAAAACAAGGAACAATTCAGGCAGGGGGAATCAAGAAGACACAATACCAAAGAGTTGTAGCGAGGCAAGGAAAGTCTACAAGAGACAGCCTGGCAACTGGAGTAGCTCCAAACAGTTGTTCTTAAGAAGGTTCTGGCTGATGGGAGAGGAGTGGTAGCAGGTGTGGGAGTGCTGCTTCAGGGAAAATGGCCTTCAGTAGGGCAGGACTGAATTCCTGTCCCTGATCTGGCCTGGAGCCGGCATGGAAGTCCCCCAAACTCAGGCATGGATGGACTGGACTGGACTGTGACAGACAGTATGATCTCTCATGAGTCTTGAGTCTTTGCTTCTACATGAGCTAGCATAATTAGGAACATAGATGTTTCACAGGAAATAAAACAATCAAACAGTGACATAAGGTATAAATCACAGATCAACATCAGTGTCAGTTAATCAAGCTTATTTTCTTTTGCATTTAAAGGGAGCAAATGGTGAATTAGGGTATCTAAGTGTGATGGCACTAAGAGGACTGGAAAGGACTGTGTTGTCCACTGAGATGCTGATTAAATATGCCTTTGTCAGGATTGAGAGAGAGAGAGAGAGAGAGAGAGAGATGGGCAAGTTTTCACTTGAAAGATGGGAATGAGTGTAGCGTTATGTTTTTGTGTGTAACAGTTGTGGATCACTTCCTAATGCTGTTTCATGTGAATACAAAAGATGAGATTGTGTTGTTATTACTGCGTTAACAATGTCATGACTTAGCGCTGGAGTTTTGTTTACTCATAGCACCACTGCGTCCTGCTGCCTTTTTTGGTGGTTTTATTACTGATGACTATTTTGCACGTCTTTATTTATTTATTCTTTTAAACATGACAGATTAACATATGAGAGACAAGACCATTGAGTAGCTGAGCATTAAGGGATTTAATCAAGGACAACGTAGTGATGCTGATTTAGGATTTGAACTCCATTAGAAAACTTGCTTGGTGAAAAAAGGAAGATTAGATAGATAGATAGATAGATAGATAGATAGATAGATAGATAGATAGATAGATAGATAGATAGATTTGAACTCCATTAGAAAACTTGCTTGGTGAAAAAAGGAAGATAGATAGATAGATAGATAGATAGATAGATAGATAGATAGATAGATAGATAGATAGATGCATCCTCATGGTCTGGGTATAAAAGAACACTGTGCTGGCGGTCACTTCAGAGTCAAAATGAACAAGCAAGCTGCCCACGTCACGTCTATGGCTGTACTGACAGAAATGTCAGTATTATGTAAGAACTGAATGTATTGCACAGCCTCAGCTGTAGTGCATATTTCTGGAAGTGAAATATAATTTCATTTCATTAGCTCCTGGTTATTTTCATATTTTAGAACAAATCTGCCAATTACAGGGTTTACTGAGATATTTAGTTAGCCATGCTGGAAAAGTGCTTTTCTTAACATAGGGGATTACAAATGCATTATCTTTCCTTCATTAGTCTGCTCACATGAATCATCTGTGGCTTTTCAAATCTGGCAGTGAAAAGCTTGTAACACACAATGGTTTTGACTTTCTCTGTTCTTCATCTCCCAGTTACTCCTAGACTGAGTTCTTGTCTTGGCAGGAAGGTGAAACTAGAGAATGTGGAGTGGGAGGGGTGTGTGTGTGTGTGTGTGTGTGTGTGTGTGTGTCTTGCAGTGGAGATATTAGTATGCCCTCCACTGTCAAGCATGCTATCAGCTCTTACATTGCCCTTTCCCCAGTGCTATTTACAGGACTTTGGCAGATACCCAGTATGTTAATACATTAATGGACACACACACACACACACACACACACACACACACACACACACACACACACACACAACTTTGTCAGTGATGTAAAGGATAAAAATCTGCTTCTCTTTGCTGGCCTTCTTCAAATGTACAGACCACTTGAGTTGCTGTTCTCATTCACTGATCACTGATATTATTTTTATCCATTACAAAGAATAAGACCAGCAGAATATACCCACTGATTCAGCTAATCCCCAAATTGCCACATTGGCATTCACTGGTTTTCATAGCTGTGATATCTGAGATATAGTATGTTGATAGAACCATTAAAGATTCTCACTGAGAGATCAGGAATCAGGGTTCAATTAATACTTCATCACATACTTCTTCAAAGATCAGGATACTGTTCTTTAAGAAACACATTTTGACTCCCAATGTGACAGTGCTTGTGGCTGGTAACATCTCAGGTCATTGTTGTCTTGAGGATCACTTATCATGCTGGCTGGCAGCATCTGCAGCCCACAAGAACCCAGTCTGGGAACAAGGCAAAGAGGAACTTGTGTTGGGTTGTTCCCCACGACACTGAGCAAGACGGGAAGAGGAAGGATCTCGTGCTGGGAAGGTTATTATATCAGACACACTCAGGGAAAGTGGGATAGATGGATCATGGTGTTGGAGCCGGAAACGGAAGGTGTTTTGGAATCTACATGCCAGCCGCATGGGCACAGCTGGTACCAAGCCTGTGGAAGGTTCTGGAAGAACAGGATTGAGGTCATAAAAACAGAGCACTTTTACTTCCTTGAATGAGCGATATTAAAACCTATTAAGTCTATGGCTTCTTTGCTCTTGTACGACTGTAGTCGTAAATGTGTGAAGTGCAGGCTGAGAGATGTGCTGGCTGGTGCACTAATTGATTTGCTGTATGTGGATGAAGTGATATTGATTTTCGATCAGACCTGCCAAGTGCAAAATAAAAACAGAGTAGGGGTATTCAACTAAAATTTGTGAAAGTCCAGCTACTTTCAATTGTTTGCTTATAATGGTCTGGATAAGCATCTAACATGACTGAATGGTGACAGCAATTACCTTTTAATGGTTAACTATCAGTGATTAGTTCATGGTTATAAATAAGACACCTACATTCACAGTGGTTCTGTTTCGTTTTACATGGTTTCTTACTGCTTTAACTTATCACCACTCTGAACTAAAGACATCTTGAACTTGAAGCAGAAAATTAATGCATACTTCTCTGTCCATGTGTCTTGAAACATTGTGTTTTGTTTTTAACAGGTCATATTATCAGTTCGCTAAAGACCAGAGTGGGTAAATTAAATAAAATAATCTATGACAAGTATGTGAAAATTTCTCAGGGGAGTCGCTTCAAGATAAATAATTAAATAAATGCTTGTAATTGACCACAACAAGCTGCAAAAGTGGATCTACTACAGAAGCCATGTTGGTTTGTTTGAGGTTTTTGGAGTTTGAACAGTTTCTCTAAAGTTTTTGGTACAATCCCCGGAAATACTGTGTTGTGTCCACACCCTGTCAATGATCCCTGCAGGAGAGTATAGGACCAATAACCATATACATATGAGAGAGAGAGAGAGAGAGAGAGAGAGAGAGAGAGAATATTACATGGTTGTGTGAAGATATGAAGTTTATCATCGAGTGGTGAATATATTCACGAGTGACAACAGTGAACGACTGAGAGCTGGCCTAGTGGTTAGCGTGTCTGCCTCTCAACCAGGAGATTGTGAGTTCTACTCGCAGTTGGGCCATAAAAATAGTACCTACTGCCATCTGATGAGGCACGCTGCAACAGAGATGTGAGTAGGGAATCAAACTCTTACGGTGACCAGAGGACTAGCCCTCCACTATAACCCTAGCTATGTGAGAGGCCAAGGGCTATAGAAACAGAGATTGATACCACCCAATTTGCCTTAAGGGCCTGGTTAGTACCTGGATGGGAGGCTGCCTGGGAATACCAGGTCCTAGCACAGGAAGGATTTTGACTTTGGGAAAGGAAAGTGTAATGCTCTCTAAAACAGAGAAAGTCAAAAAAAGTTCAAGAAAATGTGAATTTACAGTCCCACTCTTTCAGAAAGTAATTTTATCCATTTCTGCTCTTGATATTTTGCAATTGATTCAGACACTGCTATTACCTCGCTGTGACTATATTTTTCATAAGAACTTTTGTGTTGCTCATTGTAATTGCAGTCACTAGCTACCTTTCACCATCTAACTGTTCAGCTGGAGAAAACAAATGCCTGACCATGTGATGCTGTCTCCTGTCTCTCATGGTTTGTTTAAGGCTTCTTTGTGTTGATGATTGAGAAGTTATAATTTGGTCTAATTTTCAACCCCTGTAAATGCAGAGGGTGTGAGATGACTGCAATTATAACTTGACATACAACACCCCCAATTCTTTATTTTGCTAAATGCTCATTATTTGGCATAAAAGCATGACAAAGCTATTTTTGTTTGTTTGTTTGTTTGTTTGTTTTTCAGACTGTCCCAAAGCTTTCCTGAACATTCAGACTATGAAATAATATATGGAATTATGTGGTATACAAAAAATGTGAAAAAAAAAGTTTGATACTTTAGAGTCTTCAAAGTAGCCAGCATTTACCTTGATGGTGCTTTGCACACTATTGGCATTATCTTAACCAGCTTCATGAGGTAGTCACCTGGACTAGTTTCTTTCCTTCTTAATGCATTTGAGATCAAACAGTAAATAGGAAATAATAAAAGTACAGTAAATAGCCCTATTACACAACTGTAGTAATCCCTATTACGTCAAGAACCGCTCAACTAAGTAAAGAGAAATGACATCCATCATTATTTTAAGACATGAAGGTCAGTCAGTCCAGAAAATTGCAATAACTTTGAATATATTACATTACATTAATTGCATTTAGCAGACGCTCTTATCCAGAGTGACATACAACATACCCAGAGCAGCCTGGGGAACAGTTGGGGGTTAGGTGCCTTGCTCAAGGGCACTTCAGCCATTCCTGCTGGTCCAGGGATTCAAACTGGCAACCTTTTGGTCCCTACGCTCCTTCTCTAACCATCAGGCCATGACTTCCCCATATATATTCAATATATCACCTGAATATATCAAAAACCATCAAACGCACTGATGAAACTGACTCTCATGAGGATCGTCCCAGGGAAAGGAAGACCAATACTTCTTTATTAATTAAAAACAAACAAACAAACAAACAAACAAACAAACAAACAAACAAACAAACAAACAAACACTTCTGTATTAAACTCTTCCTGCCGTGTTCATAACTCAGGATTACGCTTTTACTCAGCCGGCACCCTGGACCACGTTGGGCCTCATTTTTCTGCCTTGTCTGTCAAAACCAGCCTGATTTGTTTTACCCCCTACTGCTCTGCCAATGATGGTCTTATTAAAGTTGAAAGGCAGGTGGAGGTATATGTGCAGTGTGTTCCAGTTACCAGCTATTATTGCCTACTCACGGCTCTCTCTGTCCTTCTGTGTGTTTCACTCTTTCTTTATCTGTCTTTGTTTGTCTGCATCTGTCACACTGACTCTCTCTTTCTCCATCTGTCTGTCACACACTTTCTTCCTGTCTGTTCTGTTTCTATGTCCGTTGCTCTTTCTTTTACTGTCATTTATTCTCACTCTTGCTCAGTCTCGTTTTCCAATTTCTTTATCTATCCCACTCTCCTTTTGTCTCTGGTTACTTTCTATGGGTCTGATGTCAGCTCTTCTCCTAGCCAACTGAAATTGATGCTAATTTTAATCATTACACATGCACAGACCTGATCAAAAGCAAGGTATGGAAAAAGTTCATGTTGTGTTGTTAGGTATGAACATGAACTCATCCTTTTTTATTTGCTCTGAGCCTTCTCTGATGCTGATATAAACAGACAGTGAAAGACAGACAAAGAAAAGAAAGAGAAAAAGAGAAAGTGAGAGATTTCAGACAATACTGCATACTTAATCATTGTCTCATCCTGCACTCATGTAATAAATGTCTCATGCAGCATGTCCATAATTAGTCTCCAGTCTATCCAGTGAAAGAAACTTCGACTGGCAAACCCAACAGGTATAGTTGGGTATTTAATGGGATCTGTAAAGGCTTATGCTAGTGCTACCATCCTATTATTATTCTGTTCACACACTGGGTCGGATTTAGCGAATCCATGCTCTGAATTTCAATTCACTCACTCTCAAAGTAGGTCTGGGTCCTGGCGTGTGATAATATCAATAAGCGTGTTCCATTAACCCTGGTCTCCACATTACAGCAGCTGTATCAGAATGAGTTATGGGGTGATTCCTGAAGTGAGTTCCTGAGCAAAGGCAGAGAGAAGAATGAGAATCTTTTGACTCTGTGAGAAAAGCTTTCCTGTGACAAGGTGCAACTAAAAAATCTTAATCATAACTAAGAGCGTTCCCAGATTTTCTATTTGACTGCCATCCCCTTTCCCCATCTCTCTCTCTCTCTCTCTCTCTCTCTCTCCTGGCTTACACACACTCTCCCAGCGGTGCCTGAGAACTCATTTAACAGTGACGTCTTTGACAGACGCAGGCCTTGCGTAAACCCTTGTCCTCTTTCCAGAGCTTACCTGTACCCAGAGCCATTACCCCAGCTTTCAAAGGAGAAAAAAATTCTCATAACTGAAAGGAGTAGGAAAGAGAACATGAATCCTGAGAGCAAGACTGGATAAACATCCTGACTTTCTTTTTGAAATCAAATGCATGAAATGAAGGTCCCTTAGGTTCCCAGCGTTCAGCATCTGGTTTCTGTCAGTCTGCTCAGCAGCAATTCTTACTTGATCTGGCACATTTGTAATAAAGCTCACACTCTAACACGCAGCAGTCTGGGTTGTGTCCGGCTCCTGATATGAAGTGAAGAACGCCAGATCCTTGGTATTGCGTCCATGACACATGACTCTTCACTGCTGCACTTGTGGGTCACCATGACATTTTCTCTCCTTACTGCCTTCGCAAGTGAAGCAGCAATATCACTTTTGTAATGAATGCACTTTCAGAATGGCCAGACGAGTCTCGGAATCAGCACTCGTCTGCTGCTGAAGGTGTCTTTTATTGTTGTTACAACAAGTATATAAACTACTCAGATTACGTAACAGTAAAGCACTGTCATGAAGCCAAAAGGTATTTACTTATTTTATAGCCTCCAGTAGTGCATCAGACAGAAGGCAGATTAATTGTTATTTGCAAACTGTTGGGTATGAGTGTGTAGCCTCATTGTGCTTTTGGGAAAGGCAAAACCTTGCTACTTGTGCATGCTACTTGCAAAATGTGCACACTGACTGGGTCAAATGATGCCAGAGCATGCAGGACATAGAGCTCACAGGAAGCTTCTGCACTTATTTTTCATCCTGTTGGCGTTTTACCCAGAGCCAAGCGGAAAGCATGACTCGACACTTAAACATGCTGGCAGCATTTGACAGGGTTACATGCCATGATGTTGCACTTCCGTTGGGTGAGTAGCTTCAGTGTTATATATAAAGTGGCCAGTGTGTGTGTGTGTGTGTGTGTGTGTGTGTGTGTGTATATTGACACTGAAGCTGCTAACCCAACGGAAGTGCAACATCATGGCACACAGCATGTGGCATCATGGCATACACACACACACACACACACACCGGCCACTTATATATAAGTGGCCGGTGTATGTGTGTGTGTACAGTCATGTGAAAAAGAAAATACACCCTCTTTCAAGTCCAGGTTTTAAGTGTCAGGACATAATAAAAAATCATCTGGTCCTTACCAGGTCTTAAAATTAGGCAAATATAACCTCAGATGACCAATAACACATGACATATTCACCCTGTCATTATTTATTTAACACAAAGTAAGCCAAAAATGCAGTAGCAGTGTGTGAAAAATTAAGTACACCCTTACTGTTTCCATAGAAATTATGAAGACAATTAGCAGCCAGGTGTTGCTGATCAAATGAATTTGATTCATTGATTTGATTTGATGAGTTACTACTGTATATCCTTCCTGGCAGCTCGAACCAATCTGGCCATTTTCCTCTGGCCTCTCTTATCAACAAGACGTTTCCACCCACAGAACTGTTGCTCACTCAATGTTTTCTGTTTTGCGCACCATTCTGTATAAACTCTAGAGACTGTTTTGTGTGAAAACCCTCAGGAGATGAGCAGTTTCTGAAATACTTAACCCAGTCCATCTGGCACCAACACCCATGCCATTGTGAAAGTCACACTTTGAGATCACAATTTTTCCCATTCTGATGTTTGAAGTGAACATTAACTGAAGCTCTTGATTTGTATCTGCATGATTTTATGCATTGTACTGCTGTCAAGGGATTGGCTGATTAGATAACTGCATAAAACAGCAAGTGGAGGTAGATGGGTGTGTGTGTGTGTGTGTGTGTGTGTGTGTGTGTGTGTGTGTGTATATATTATACATGATGAAAATGATATTTTAATACTATAAACATGGTGAACTTCTCTATTTTCTATAGAAAATAATGTCTTTCCGCTGTATACCACACCAATCGGCTACAGTAATTAAGTAAAGAATAAAACACAGTGGGGTATGCTGTTAAAAGCAAATAATCAGTGACAGAGCGGTTAATAAAATAAACAAAACACAGTGCAGTTTGTCGATTTACCGAGAAACCACAAATCCCTCTGTCCTGAGGATATTCCTGTGTAGGAACATGCAAAGTTACAGCTTTACCTCAGACTGTTACAAAGCGCTGGTGCTGGAGACTCCTTCCAAAGATGCTAAATAAACATCTTGTCACTGAATCCTTCACCACAGCAATGATTACACACATTTATTTATTTATTTATTTATCTTTTTTTTCTTTTCTTTTTTTTTACCATAGCAACTATATTGCATTTGAATGACCACATTAATATAAACCATGCAGCTGGACCTATTGTCTGAGTCAGTTATATAGCAACACTTTCTGACCAATCAGAATCAAGGATTCAATAACATGTTTTTCTGTTTCAAATGGTGGCCAGTCAGGTTACAGTTTATACCTTTATAGCTGTAAAACAAAGCTTTTTATGAAGATGGAGAGATGTATCAGTACAGACATGTCTGTTATTACCTCACTTCCAGACATTAGGCTGAGGAGCAAGTTCTGGACTTAATTTGAGTTTTTATTGCTGCTGATGGAATTAAATGTACTTTTGACAGAGAGGTTTGTTTTTTTTCAGATTTCCTGCATTGAGTCTGCTATAATGGATTAATATTGGCTCCTAAAAGAGGGCCTCGATGTTCAGAATGGGACTTGAGGGTATCTGAGTGCAACCTGAGAGAGGTATAAAGAGCAGGGAAAGTGATGCTGGAAGGCAACACTTTCTCTCTGTGTCAGGTTTGAGTGATAAGCATGTCAGACAAAAGAACAGGCAGCACCTCCTGAAACCTCTTGAGCTCTTTCTGTAATATTTACAAGGCAGTTGTTGATCACAAAACAACACTGTTTTCAGTTTCATGCAAACTCTATTTGTACACACATTATCCACATCTCTGAGCTCTGTGAGTTCCTCTCAGTGTGTCAGAGCTTTTCCTGTCCAGTCTAATACAGTAAGCATTTGGGAAGGATTGGCACAGACTGGTGAATTCAAGTCCATAAAATAGTTTCTAGAAACTGCCTTCTTTAGCCAGCATGAAAATCTTTACAGCACAGCTAATGGATTCTGACAGCTGATGTATGTGGGTTTTCTGCCCCACTGTTGTATAGCAGTTTAACTGTTGCACTTCTTGGTATTGTATTCTGAATATAGGAGCTATAACACATATATAATATATAATACATATTTATACCACAACACTATTGAATTCTGCCGTCTCCAGGGTTGGTAAAATGGCAAGCCCTTTTCCCCCCTTGTCTTATTAACTTTAAATGAGAGAGAAAAAACACAGCTGGTGAGTTTATAGTTGTTATAATAGAGATGAACAGAGTTTTTTTTTGCAGACATTTCACAGCAGTAAATATAATAATAAATGGATAAACTGTAGAATATATCATTAATAAATTGAAAAATTGTCAGTTCTGTGGTGTAAGAGAAATAAAACACTTGGGGACATGCTGTTATTGGCTACATTGACCTTGATTATTTCTCTATAATCTTAACCTCCTGCACACATTTATAAACTACAAACAAACAAACAAAAAGCATTTGTTCTTGTCCAATGGGCTGAAATTCAATTAAATGTTTCTAACCTAATGATGAACCACCAAACACAGGGATCAAGGTTAGCTGGGTTAAAATATATCCATGACTCGCAAGGAACAATGGAGAAACAAGCTATTTGGTAGTTTGCAACTTGCCAGGCGGTATTACCAAACCCACAAGATGTTACACATACAGTGCCTTGAAAAAGTATTCATACCCCTTGAACTTTTTCACATTTTTCCACCTTACAACCACGAACTTAAAAGTTTTTTTATTGAGATTTTATGTGATAGACCAACACAGAGTAGCACGTAATTGTGAAGTGAAACGAAAATGATAAATGGTCTTCAAAATTTTAAACAAATAAAAATCTGAAAAATGTGATGTGCATTAGTATTCAGCCCCCCTGCGTCAATACTTTGTAGAGCTACCTTTTGCTGCAGTTACAGCTGCAAGTCTTTTGTGGTATGTCTCTACCAGCTTTGGAAATCTAGACACTGAAATTTTTGCCCATTCTTCTTTGCAAAATAGCTCCAGCTCAGCCAGATTGGATGGAGAGTGTCTGTGAACAGCAATTTTCAAGTCTTGCCACAGATGCTCAATGGGATTTAGGTCTGGACTTTGACTGGGCCATTCTAACACATGAATATTCTTTGATCTAAACCATTCCATTGTAGCTCTGGCTGTATGTTTAGGGTCATTGTCTTGCTAGAAGGTGAATCTCCTTCCCAGTCTCAAGTCTTTTGCAGCCTCCAACAGGTTTTCTTCCAGGATTGCCCTGTATTTAGCTCCATCCATCTTCCCATCAACTCTGACCAGCTTCCCTGTCCCTGCTGAAGAAAAGCATCCCCATAGCATGATGCTGCCACCACCATGTTTCACAGTGGGGATGGTGTGTGCAGGGTGATGAGCAGTGTTAGTTTTCCGCCACACATAGCGCTTTGCATTTAGGCCAAAAAGTTCAACTTTGGTCTCATCTGACCAAAGCACCTTCTTCCACATGTTTGCTGTGTCCCCTACATGGCTTCTGGCAAACTGCAAACGGGACTTCTTATGCCTGTCTTTCAACAATGGCTTTCTTCTTGCCACTCTTCCAAAAAGGCCAGATTTGTGGAGTGTACGACTTATAGTTGTCCTGTGCTCCCACCTGAGCTGTGGATTTCTGCAGCTCCTCCAGAGTGATCATGGGCCTCTTGGCTGCTTCTCTGACCAGTGCTCTCCTTGCTCGCTCTGTCAGTTTAGGTGGACGGCCATGTCTTGGTAGGTTTGCAGTTGTGCCATACTTTTTCCATTTTTGAATGATGGATTGAACAGTGCTTCTTGAGATGTTCAGAGCTAGGGATATTTTTTTATAACCTAACCCTGCTTTAAACTTCTCCAGAACTTTATCCCTGACCTGTCTGGTGAGTTCTTTGGTCTTCATGATGCTGTTTGTTCTTCAGTGTTCTCTAACAAACCACTGAGGCCTTCACAGAACAAGTGTATTTATGCTGAGAGTAAATTACACACAGTAGGACTCTATTAACTGATTAGATGACTTCTGAAGGCAATTGATTGCACTGGATTGTGTTTAGAGGTATCAGAGTACAGGGGGCTGAATACTAATGCACACCACATTTTTCAGATTTTTATTTGTTTCAAATTTTGAAGACCATTTACCATTTTTGTTTCACTTCACAATTATGTGCTACTCTGTGTTGGTCTAGCACATAAAATATCAATAAAAAACTTTGAAGTTCGTGGTTGTAAGGTGGAAAAATGTGAAAAAGTTCAAGGGGTATGAATACTTTTTCAAGGCACTGTAGCAGCAGGTGAAAGATAATGAAAGCCATAAGCAGCAAATAATATGGCAGCATTGTAACTGTGCGGTTACCCTGTGAAGAGGTGAAGAGGAGATAAGAGGACTACTTAAAACAGCCTACTTCCAAGCAGAAAATGAATTGGCTAATTCTGAGTTTCGCCAGCTGGTGAAATTTATGGAAGAGACGGTGTTCCTTACTTTCAGTCAGCTTTAGACAGACATTTCAAACTATGGAAACTAGTTAAATGAGAAGGATACTGTGTGTCATAAATGCATAAGTAGTATGAAAGAGTGAACTATAAGTGAGATTTGATCTCATATATACTGTACACTGAGTAGCCACTTTATTAGGAACACCATATTAACACTCGGTCGGACCCCACTGTGCTCCCAGAAGAGCCTAGGCATGGATTCTGGTTCATGTTAACATGATTGCATGATGTAATTGCGGAAGATTTGTCAGCTGTACATTCATGCTGTTCCACCACATCCCCAAAGTGGCTGTCTTGGATTCAGATCTGATGACTGGGGAAGCCACTGAAGTACTCATTGTCATGTTCATGGAAGGAGTTTAAGATAACTTGGGCTTTGTGACATTCTGCAGCATTCAAAATATATTCCAAGGAAACTTTTCCCACACCATTATACCACCACTGATGCCAAATTCTAACCCTACCATTCACATGTCAGAGCAGAAATCTAGTTTCTTCAGACCATGTGAGGTTTTTCCAGGGCTGCACTCCTTTCAGCTAAAAACAGGAATCGGAGGACACAGTGTGCACATTCTCACTGGGAGTCAGAGATCGGAAAAAGACCAGGCCATTACCAACCTGGAGTGTATTATTATTTTTGTGTAACAGCATAGTACTGTATGAACGTGTTATTCTGCTTATAACACAGTGATTTGCCAACGATTGCAATTTATTAATGAATGACATACCCCACTTCATTTCATGTTGTGGAACTGAACTTCCCCAAGATAAGTTAGTTCTTGTTCTATATACATGCATTATGGCAGCGATAATAAACAGACCTTCACTCACCAGCCCTTCTCTTTTTTCCTCTCAAGAAGTCAATAAGACAAAATCATGGTTTGTCATGTGAGAATCTAGAAGGTGAAAACCTCTCTCTTGAAGAAATTAGGAAACTTACTACTGTTACAAATGCTGACACTGAACCACAATTTTGCACATTTCATGGTCATGTCATACATCTCCATTCTGTGAACCTTTATTGCATGTAAAGCTTGATTATTGACTTAGCCCACTACACATATTCTCTTCCTTTCACACACTCTTATCATGCCTCTTCTCCATCTTCATCATCATGTGATCTATTTTTGCACATTCTGGACATGCTGTACAGCTTGGACTGCAGCAACTCATGCACATTCCTCTTAAATATGTCCACTTTTCAAATGTGTATATTTCAGATTCTCCTATTCTATTCATATTCTATGTATATAGCTACTTTTTGTCTTTGCTAAATTCTTCTATCTTAACTGTTCAAGCACCAATCACCAAGGCAAATTCCTTGTATGTGAGAATGTATTTGGCAATAAACTTGATTCTGACTTTGATTCTGAAGACTCCTTCCATAAATATTACATTGTCTCCTAACAGTAAACTTCACCATATCAACAATAATGTGTTTTTCTTTCTAAAATACAATCGCAGTTGATTATTAACTTTAGATTACGTAGCCTGTCCACCATACAAGTCCCTCTTAAATGAGCTGTTACTATAGAAAAAGTAACACATTAGAATTAACGCAATAACAAAAACCCCAAGAACCATGCTGTTTTAGAAAATAAATATAAAACCAGTTAATTAACGGTTAGCAGAAACATTGCTGAAACATAGAGTATTAAGTGAGAATATTGTATGAGCATCCATCCATCATCTGTAGCCATTCCTGTACAGGG
Organism: Neoarius graeffei; assembly: GCF_027579695.1. NCBI lineage: Eukaryota > Metazoa > Chordata > Actinopteri > Siluriformes > Ariidae > Neoarius > Neoarius graeffei. The sequence continues at coordinate 21,749,265 of NC_083581.1, read as the reverse complement.
TCACAGGCAAGCTGGAGTCTATCCCAGCTGACTATGGGCGAGAGGCGGGGTACACCCTGGACAAGTCACCAGATCATCTCAGGGCTGACACATATGGCCCTTTTCCACTACCCTTTTTCAGCTCACTTCAGCTCGCTTCAGCTCACTTCAGCCCGACACGGCTCGCGTTTCGACTACCAAAAACCAGCACGACTCAGCTCGTTTCAGCCCTGCTTAGCCCCTAAAACTCGCACCGTTTTGGAGTGGGGCTGAAGCGAGCCAAGCCGTGCCGACTGAGGTTGGGGGCGTGAGCAGACACTCCCCTGTGCACTGATTGGTGAGGAGGAGTGTCCTCACATGCCCACACACACCCCGCGAGCGCGCTGGGATCTGTAAACACTGTAAACCCGGAAGGAGAATAATTACGAATTGCGAGAATTTCTGAAGCCTTATGCGCCTCGCCTCATCTATACGCTCTTGCCAGTATCTGTCCGCGTTGTCGGTGACAACAAGCCACAGCACCAAGACCAGCAACACTAACGACTCCATGTCCTCCATGTTTATTGTTTACTATTCGGGTCGTGAGACTACCGCTTAAAAGCTCACTGAATCAGTGACATACAGAGCATCGTGGACGAGTTCGCGGAGCGCAAGGCTCGTCGTATGCCCTTCAAATAATGCGCGCAGTAGGCTATTGATGTTTTATTATGAGCCATGTACAGTATGTCGCCTAATGTTTTTTTGTTTCTGAGTTACATGTTCGTTTGAAGGACTTAATGTACAAAATAACATAGTTGCACCCCGTAGTGTTGAAATTGGTAAACACAGTGCATTCAGTGAGGTTTGCACCGCCCTCCTTTTATTTCTGACTCTTCCTGTCACCACTCTGAGCGCTCATTCGTATGCCCTTCAAATAATGTGCGCAGTATAGGCTATTGATGTTTTATTATGAGCCATGTACAGTATCCTAATGTTTTTTGTTTCTGAGTTACATGTTCGTTTGAAGGACTTGATGTACTAAATAACATATAGTTGCACCTGGTAGTGTTGAAATTGGTAAACACCGCAGTTGCGGACATTTTGTAGCCTAAAATGATGTTATGATAAGCTTTAATAAAGGGCCCGGTCATTTGCCCCGCCCCCGGCCCGGCTCTGACTTGTTCCGCCACTGTCACTGATGTCACTGTTTGCGCTGCTTAACGACATCACGTGACGTCCACCCACTTTCGCTAACTCCACCCAATGTGTCCACCCACTTCCAGCCAGCACGGTTCAGCGCGGTTGTAGTCGAAATGCAACTCCAACAGCCCTGCTCAGCTCGACTCAGCTCGACTCGGCACGGCACGGCTCAGCCGCGTTTGTAGTGGAAAAGCGGCAATAGAGACAAACAACAATGCACACTCACACCTACGGTGAACCACCAATTAACCTAATCTGCATGTCTTTGGACTGTGGAGGAAACCGGAGCACCCAAAGGAAACCCATGCAAACACATGTAAACTCCACACAGAAGGGCCCCCATCAGCCACTAGGCTCAAACCCAGAACCTTCTTGCTGTGAGGTGACAGTGCTCACCACTCCACCACTGTGCCACCCCTTCTTTAGCCAAAGATTGTACATAGAAACCTTAATTTTGTAACCATCTTAGAATACCTTACTGGACCTAGGTTCCTAAAAGTATTATAAAGTTATGATCATCTTAACTGATAGAGAGAGTCTTCAGTGAAAATAAATGAATAAAAGTAAACATTATTATACAAGTACACTGCAACCTCGCTATAACACACTCCTTGGGGTACGTCCAAATAGTTCATTATAGCAAAAGTTCTTAATACTGAAATGGACCCACTTGTCACACCAAACAAACACTCACGTTATATGCAAACTTTTAGACACATTCTCCTTATCACAAATTTCTCCTTCTGAGTCACTATCGCAGTTCATTGACTGAGTTAAAGGATCACGAACGGAGGCGATGATTTCTTCATCTGTTATGGATATGATGGAGGCTACTGATGTATTGCTGTCAGTGTCCACCCACTGACCCGCTGTATTTTCAAAATCTTCACAGTTCAGTTCATTCCTGTGTTGCAAATCACCGATGATGCATTTTATGTTGTGTCGCGGGCTGGGCGGGGGGGGGGGGGGGGGGGGGGGGGTATAAAAATGCCACTGGTACACTTTAATTAGGTGTAAAGTTTAGCGGTATCAGCAGTCATTTCATCCTTTTGTCGATCCTTTGATCACTGTTTTCGATAATTGTTAGTGATCAACACCTAATCGAGGCTCATTAAGCTTTTGTTTTGACGTTAACACGTATTGTTAACTACAGACTTGATTACTTATTATTTGTCTCTGGTAGGAAGAGTGACCCATGGCTCAGTGTGTCATGTAAGCAGGCGAATGATGGATGTAATTACAAGAAGAGTGTTTATTTACAAACAGGCAGACAAACAGGTCAAAAACGCAAGCTAAAGGCAGGATTGTGAAACAAGCAATGGTCACAAACAGAATGGTGGAGGCAAAGATGAAAGGCAGAGTCCAAATACACAAAAAGTCAAAACCAGAAAGCCAATACACAGATACAATGCTTAGTAACATGAGACACTAGGTATAGTGTCTTCATACTTCGCCAAATCTCTGTGTTTAGAGAGTCCTGATAAGCATGCACTGTGATTGCACTCTAATCTGGAAATGGTACATCATAATTAGTCCTAATGGTACTGTGTATATTGAAATCTGTGGCGTGCTGCACACTCCAAGCGTGTGAATGTGACACAGTGATGTTTTTGAAGAATCTGACTCATTGTCATGAAAGGCGGGGGCCATGAACTTAGTTCGTTATATACGAAAGTTCGTAGTAAAAGAGTTTGTTATAGCAGGGTGGCAGTGTATATATAAATATTGTAGGCTCCAAAAACAATGTTTCTAAGCACTCTATTTTTTTTTAATTGAAGAAGGCACATTGGTGTGTTATCTATGAAGTACAGATCCTGAGATGCTTGTAATGAAAGTTGGAATAATCCTAGGAAGATTATTATTTACTTAAACCTATGTACTGCCATTCCTGACCTGGATTTTAACACTTCTCCATTATTCCTGATCATTGAAGCAATGTGGGGCGGCATCACTGTCGCCTCATAGCAAGAAGGTCCTGGGTTCGAGCCCAGTGGCCGACGAGGGACTTTCTGTGTAGAGTTTGCTTGTTCTTCCCGTGTCTCCGTGAGTTTCCTTCGGGTGCTCTGGTTTCCCCCACAGTTCAAAGACATGCAGTTAGGTTAACATGGGGCAGCCTTGGGCTGAAGTGCCCTTGAGCAAGGTACCTAACCTCTCACTGCTCCCCGGGCGCTTTAGTATGGCTGCCCACTGCTCTGGGTATGTGTGTGTGCTCACTTGTGTGTGTGTGTGTGTGTGTGTGTGTTCACTGCTTCAGATGGGTTAAATGCAGAGGATGAATTTCACTGTGCTTGAGTGTGCATGTGACAAATAAAGGGTTCTTAAATTGACCATAGGTGTGAATGTGAGTGTGAATGATTGTTTGTCTCTATGTGTTAGCCCTGTGATGACCTGGCGACTTGTCCAGGGTGTACCCCGCCTCTTGTCCACAGTCAGCTGGGATAGGCTCCAGCTTGCCTGCGACTCTGTATAGGATAAGCGGTTACAGATAATGGATGGATGGATGGATGGATGGATGGATGGATGATGATGCAATGTGGGTTAGCACCACTGCTGAGGATTCAATTGTGACACTGTGTTTGGTATGTAGCACATTGGGATACTGTGCAGTATGGCATCAGCCTGGGATTAACAAGATTGGCATCTATCTAATTGATCAGTGCATGATGGGAGTGAGGCTGGCCCAGCAGGTATGTCAAGAGTGAGGATGGAGAGAGAGCCACTGCTGTATAGCCCTGCTAAATACTGTGATCTGTGTGTGTGTGTGTGTGTGTGTGTGTGTGTGTGTGTGTGTGTGTGTGTGTGTGAGCACATCCATAGCAAAAAGAACACATTCTATATTGTATTTTAATGCATGGGATCAGATTTGTGTCTGGATACAGTTTTATCTTTTCATTTAGGATGTGTGTGTGTTTGTCTGTGCAGTCACTCTGTAGTAAGAGAGTATTTAAAGCTCCATGGTGTGAGCTCTGGTCCCTGATGTGTGCAGAGTGTTTCTGTGTTCTCACTATGTCATGATACACACAGTAGCAGTGAGCTACGTGGAAACAGCAGCCCTTTGAATGAAGCAACTGCCCTTTCATTTATTTGAATCAGTTATGTAACACATTGGATTTTAGGAGGCTTTCAGGCTAAGCTGACTGAAGCAACACTGGCCCTGATTGCCTTCATTGTGCATAAAAGCTTATTAAGCTGTAAAATCCACATACTCGTGCATCCTTTATTCTACCTATTTATATCAGCCTTTGTCTCTTCTTTCACCATGACTGATCTTTTATCTTCTACTCTGTTACTATTTTAAGACTACCATAAGTATCTCTCTCTCTCTCTCTCTCTCTCTCTCTCTCTCTGCACCAGGCTGTGTAAATCTGCTGTAGATAATGGTCTCTGTGTGGGTGAATGCCAGTTTTTGGAGTTGTGGCTGCTGTTCTAACTGGTTGTTGCCCAGCTGGAATAATGAATGGCTCTGGTTTTTCTGCCTCTCCTTCTCTCTTGGGCGCCAGCACGTCACATGGGCAGGCTTCCCTACCAAGCTGCCAGCCAGGCCTCTGAACACACACACACACGCACACACAGACCCGAGGTAAACGGAAGCTCTTCATTCAGGTGCCTTCTGGGAAATCATATTTCTCTTGGTTCAGGGGAAGATTAAAGGCACAAGGATCAGTCTTCTTTTGAATGGGATATCAACGAGCTCCTAAGGTGATTTGGGAATGATGGGATAAAAAAATGCCCACATTTCCTTGAAGTGGTGTGGGTTTGCGGGCCACATTTGAGAAAAGTTTCAATCTGATTATTAGTTAGATGATTAATATTTTACTGAGCTTTAAAAGTTGCTGCAAAAGCACGACATCTATTATATAGAAACTCCTGAAATAACACATCATCTGTGAGCATCCCGAGACAGTTTATGGTCAGTAGTTCTGCATCCATAAAACCTCAACAGCACCCCTTCCAAGTGCTCTCCTCTCATGATGTTCAGTCTTGTGTGATCTATCGCACTGCAAATGGAAGTGGAAAAAAACAAACAAAACTCCTCAATTTAAACTCTTCAACCTGTTCTGACCCAGATACACTGACCCAATGTCTGAGCTGGGGATTTTCTGACATTGATAACAACTATTAAAATCAACAAGAGTTGATTACTAAAGCAGCTGCTAATCTTTACATTGCAGAAGTTCAATCAACCAAAAGATAGTTCATCATCTTGAACTGATTACACATTTTATCACTAACAAGCCCCCCATCCTTTATCTGCCATCTTTCCCAAATATTGACTTTCAAAATTTGGGAATTATGTGCATCCTGAACTCTTCATCTCATCGCATTCATTACCTCTTTGAGCTTTGCGTGACTCTGTTGACTATATTGACTAAACTTCATTTAAATCTTTTGTACTGCAATTAAAACACACACACACACACATACACACACACACACACACACACGCGCACACACACACACACACACATTAAGGATTCAGAATATAAAATCGGTAAGCAGAAAGGAGATTAATTAAATGCTATCTGTTTACAGTAAAACACAATTACAGTCTGTTTTATATTTGTTTTGAATATTTTGTGAGGATGAAGAACTGGGTATCTGGGGCTTTAGATAGATAATCAGCCACACTGAAAAGATCTGAGTTGATTAAATAGGTCTGTGCCTGCAATTTGAAAAGAAATCCCACTGAACCGCCTATAAATAAACAGCTTTGGTTTTGAAATGGGTTCAAATTGAGAAAATACAGCCGGTGACACATTTTATCACTAGCAATCCCCCCATCCTTTATCTGCCACCTCTCCCAAATATTGACTTTCAAAATGTGGGAATTATGTGCATACTGAACTCAGACACAGAGTTTCCATTTAATAAACCATATGCAGTGTCAATCAAAGTGCCTAATTTACAACTTCATATCCACAAAACTGAAGGATTTACATGTGGCTTCTGGTAATATGTGATGCTTATTTTGAGTTCATGCCTCCATATCTTCAAATTTTCAATTGAAATGCATATTAATAAGATCTAATAGAAACTTAGATAAGGCTCGATAGACAATTCTGATGAGAACTGTTTGAACCTACTGTGTGTGTGTGAGTAACTACCTCAAGCATGAAGTGAAGACCATGTCCTCCTTTAGTTAAAGCTCTGCGTGAGTGAATATGTGCATGTATGGGACCTGAGGAGCTGTGACCTTGAGCACAGAAACAAAATGCAATAAACAATAATCGTCAGATCATTCCTGAGGTCTAGAACAGTGAGCTGAGGAACGTGCGAAACATTTATTTGAGCCTACCTGAAGCAAGAAAGAGGAGGCAGCAGGGTGTCTCTGTAGGTTCAGGGTGAAAGGTAGAGATTAGACCCAAACACACGTGTTTGTCTTCAAAGATAAGAGCAGAATCTGATTCCTGCTAATTCTAATATCATTATGACATGCCTTTTGTTGAGGATTGCATTCTGTGAGGGATTTAATGCACTTTGATATGCTCCATTCAGTGCTACATTACCCGGATCTGTGCCAAAGAATCAAGACAAATCCTAAACATGCTGCCTAAGAGCAGAATACAGCAAAATTCACCACACATTTTGAACCACCATGACAGTTGAGCTGTAGAAGTGAACTACACAATGAAGTCTAGGTTCAGCTCACTGCTAATTAGGTGCTCAGTAATTTGACCTCTGTGCTGCACGTGACTTTTATAGTAATAGTTCTTTTGGCCATAGTATGTGTAAAAAAAATCCTCTGAGAATCACTGAGACTAAATGCTTTTATTAATATGTGTTTATCTGCCTACATTCCATATCATTAATGAGGAGAACACTGATTATAGATCACTGTGCTGAAGGATGACTGACACTATTGAGGCATTGTGGAGCAGTGCTGTGAGCATGGCTGTCTAATGAGAGAGAATGTGAAGGAAGAGTGTGCATGGGACTTTTTTCTTTAAAAGTCCAACCTGCTCTGGCTCACTCCCACAGACAGTTTAACCAATCCACTCATGTCCACAGACAGTTTAACCAATCCACCCACTCCCACACAGTTTAAATAATCCACCCACTCCCACAGACAGTTTAAATAATCCACCCACTCTCACAGACAGTTTAACCAATCCACTCATGCCCACAGTTTAACCAATCCAACCACTCCCACAGACAGTTTAACCAATCCGCTCACGCCCACAAACATTTTAACCAATCTGCTCGTGCCCACAGACAGTTTAACAAATCCACCCACTCTGACAGACAGTTTAACCAATCCGCTCATGTCCACAGAGAGTTTAACCAATCTGCCCACTCCCACAGACAGGTTAACCAATCTGCTCATGCCCACAGACATTTTAACCAATCCACTCATGCCCACAGACAGTTTAACCAATCTGCTCACATCCACAGACAGTTTAACCAATCTGCTCGTGCCCACAGACAGTTTAACCAATCCACCCACTCTGACAGACAGTTTAACCAATCCGCTCATGTCCACAGAGAGTTTAACCAATCTGCCCACTCCCACAGACAGGTTAACCAATCTGCTCATGCCCACAGACAGTTCAACCAATCCACTCATGCCCACAGACAGTTTAACCAATCTGCTCACATCCACAGACAGTTTAACCAATCTGCTCGTGCCCACAGACAGTTTAACCAATCCACCCACTCCCACAGCCAGTTTAACCAATCCACTCACGCCCACAAACAGTTTAACCAATCTGCTCGTGCCCACAGACAGTTTAACAAATCCACCCACTCCGACAGACAGTTTAACCAATCCGCTCATGTCCGCAAACAGTTTAACCAATCCGCTAATGCCCACAGACAGTTTAACCAATCTGCTAACGCCCACAGACAGTTTAACCAATCTGCTCATGCCCACAGACATTTTAACCAATCTGCTTGTGTCCACAGACAGTTTAACCAATCCACCCATTCCTACAGACAGTTTAACCAATCCAATCACACCCACAGACAGTTTAAACTATCCACTCATGCCCACAGACAGTTTAACCAATCTGCTCATGCCCGCAGACAGTTTAACCAATCTGCTCGTGTCCACAGACAGTTTAACCAATCCACCCACTCCCACAGACAGTTTAACCAATCTGCTCACATCCACAAGCAGTTTAACCAATCTGCCCACTCCCACAGACAGGTTAACCAATCTGCCCAAGCCCACAGACAATTTAACCAATCCGCTCATGCCCACAGACAGTTTAACCAATCCACCCATGAACAGTTGAACCAATCCACCCACAAACAGTTTCACCAGCCCGCTCTCTCCCACAGAGGGCTTAAACAGTCCACCCATGGACATTTTAAACAGTCTGATCACTCCCACAGACGGTTTAACCAGTCCACCCATGGACAGTTTAACCAATCCACCCATTCCTACAGACAGTTTAACCAGTCCACCCATGGACAGTTTAACCCATCCATCCACAAACAGTTTAACCAGTTCGTTTACTCCCACAGACAGTTGAACCAGTCCACCCATGGACAGTTTAACCCATCCATCCACAAACAGTTTAATCAGTCAGCTTACTCCTATGGACAGTTTAACCAATCCACCCACGGACAGTTTAACTGATCTGCCCAGTCCCACAAACAGTTTAACCAAATCACCCACTCCCACAGATAGTTTAACAAATCCATCTCCTCCCACAGACAGTTTAACCAATCCACCCACACCCACAGATAGTTTAACCAATCCACCCACAGACAGTTTAACCAATCCGCCCACATACAGTTTTAGCAGTCTGCTTACTCCCACAGACATTTTAACCAATCCACCCATGGACAGTTTAAACAATCCACACACTCCCACAGACAATTTAACCCGTCCACCCATTGATAGTTTAACCAATCCACCCATTCCAACAGACAGTTTAACTAATCCACTCATGGATAGTTGAACCAATCCACCCACAAACAGTTTCACCAGCCCGCTCTCTCCCACAGAGGGCTTAAACAGTCCACCCATGGACATTTTAAACAGTCTGATCACTCCCACAGACGGTTTAACCAGTCCACCCATGGACAGTTTAACCAATCCACCCATTCCTACAGACAGTTTAACCAGTCCACCCATGGACAGTTTAACCCATCCATCCACAGACAGTTTAACCAGTTCGTTTACTCCCACAGACAGTTTAACCAGTCCACCCATGGACAGTTAACCCATCCATCCACAAACAGTTTAATCAGTCAGCTTACTCCTATGGACAGTTTAACCAATCCACCCACGGACAGTTTAACCGATCTGCCCAGTCCCACAAACAGTTTAACCAAATCACCCACTCCCACAGATAGTTTAACAAATCCATCTCCTCCCACAGACAGTTTAACCAATCCACCCACACCCACAGATAGTTTAACCAATCCACCCACAGACAGTTTAACCAATCCGCCCACATACAGTTTTAGCAGTCTGCTTACTCCCACAGACATTTTAACCAATCCACCCATGGACAGTTTAAACAATCCACACACTCCCACAGACAATTTAACCCGTCCACCCATTGATAGTTTAACCAATCCACCCATTCCAACAGACAGTTTAACTAATCCACTCATGGATAGTTTAACCAATCCACCCATTCCCACAGACATTTTAACCAATCCACTCACTCTCAGAGACAGTTTAACCAATCCACCTGCTCCCACGGACAGTTTAACCAATCTGCCCACTCCCACAGACAGTTTAACCAATCTGCCCACTCCCACAGACAGTTTAACCAATCTTCCCAGTCCCACAAACAGTTTAACCAAATCACCCACTCCCACAAACAGTTTAACCAATCCACCCACAGACAGTTTAACCAGTCCACCCATGAACAGTTTAACCAATCCACCCATTCCCACAGACATTTTAACCAATCCACCCATGGACAGTATAACCAATCTGCTCACTCCCACAGACAGTTTAACCAGTCCACCCATGGACAGTTTAACCAATCCACTCACTCCCACAGACAGTTTAACCAGTCTACCCATAGACAGTTTAACCAATCCACACACTCCCCCAGACAGTTAAACCATTCCACCCATGGACAGTTTAACCAGTCCACCCACGGACATTTTAACCGATCTGCCCAGTCCCACAAACAGTTTAACTAAATCACCCACTCCCCCAGACAGTTAAACCATTCCACCCATGGACAGTTTAACCAATCCACCCATGGACAGTTTAACTAATCCACCCACGGACAGTTTAACCAATCAGCCCACTCCCACAGAGAGTTTAACCAATCTGCCCACTCCCACAAACAGTTTAACAAATCCACCCACTCCCACAGACAGTTTAACCAATCCACCCACTCCCATAGACAGTTTAACCAATCCACCCAAAGACAGTTTAACCAATCTGCCCTCGAACAGTTTAAGCAGTCCACTTACTCCCACAGACAGTTTAACCAATCCACCCATGGACAGTTTAACCAATCTGCCCACTCCCACATACAGTTTAACCAATCCACCCATGAAGAGTTTTACCAATCCACACACTCCGACAGACATTTTAACCAATCTACCCATTCCCACAAACAGTTTAACCAGTCCACCCATGGACAGTTTAACCAATCTGGTCACTCCCACAGACAATTTAACCAATCGGCACATGGACTGTTTAACCAATCTGCTCACTCCCACAGACAATTTAACCAATCCACCCATGGACTGTTTAACCAATCTACTCACTCCCACATACAGTTTGACCAATCCACCCACGAACAGATTAAGCAATCTGCTCACTCCCACATACAGTTTATCCAGTCCACTCATGGACAGTTAAACCAATCCACACACTCCCACAGGCAGTTTGTCTGTGGATTGGTTAATTGGTTAATCCAGTCACTCCCACAGACAATTTAACCCATCCACCCATTGATAGTTTAACCAATCCACCCATTTCCACAGACAGTTTAACCAGTCCACCCATGGACAGTTTCACCAATCCGCTCACTCCCACCGACAGTTTAGCCAATTCACCCATGAACCATTCCACTTACTTCCACAGAAAGTTTAACCAGTCCACCCATGCACAGTTTAACCAATCCATCCACTCCCATAGACAGTTTAACCAGTCCACCCATGGGCAGTTTGCAACAAAGCTGCTTTGCGACAATGTTTATTGTTAAAAGCACTATACAAATAAACTTGACAGTTTCACCAATCCGCTCACTCCCACCTACAGTTTAACCAATCCACCCACGAACAGTTTAAGCAGTCCTCTTACTCCCATAGACAGTTTAACCAATCCATCCACTCCCACAGACAGTTTAACCAGTCCACCCATGCATGGACAGTTTAACCAATCTGCTCACTCCCACATACAGTTTAACCAATCCACCCATGGACAGATTAACCAATCTGCCCACTCCCACAAACAGTTTAACCAATCCACCCATTGACAGTTTAACCAATCCACACACTCCCACAGACAGTGTAACCAATCCACCCATTCCCACATATAGTTTAACCAATCCACCCATGGACAGATTAACCAATCTGCCCACTTCTACAAACAGTTTAACCAATCCACCCATTGACAGTTTAACCAATTCACACACTCCCACAGACAGTTTAACCAATCCACCCATGGACAGTTTAACCAATCCACCCATTCCCACATATAGTTTAACCAATCCACCCATGGACAGATTAACCAATCCACACACTACCATATACAGTTTTACTAGTCCACCCATGGACAGTTTAACCAATCTGCCCAATCCCACATACAGTTTAACCAATCCACCAATGGACAATTTAACCAATCTGCTCACTCCCACAGACAGTTTAACCAGTCTACGCATGGACAGTTTAACCAATCTGTCCACTCCCACAGACAGTTTAACCAGTCCGCCCACACCCACAGACAGTTTAATCAATCCACTTATTCCCACAGACAGTTCATATCTATTGTTACATGATTGCCAGGCTGTTTCAGATCCTGCATTGTAGACAGACATGTCCCTGAAGCACTGGAGACAGGAGTTGAGAGAGATATTCATGTCACATGTAGTGCACGTTTAGCTTTGTAGTACCTCATGCATACCTCTACTGTAATGTCTGTGTGGTCGGTTTTCCAGCTAGATATAGAGAAACAGTAATTTGTGTTTATCTTTGAGTATAGATGAAAGGAAAAAAAAAACTGGCTGTGTCTGCAGTTATGTGTACATTTACCATTATGATTGTAGCTAAAGCTGTAAGCTCTCATAACTTAATTAAGTTTTTCAATCCAAACACAGACCAAGTAAAAGAGAAAAGAGAGAGGAGTTGACAGGAAAGATTGCTTGTCAGGGTGAGTGTAATCTGTGTCCACTTTACTTGTTATTCCTCCCAAGTGGGAGGTAAATGTTCTGTATATTTGAAGCTGATTCTCAGCTAGAATGGAGCGAGCAAGGCTGCCGCATGCTGCAATTGGATCCAATAGAGACAAAAGAAATTATAAATATCACTACTCTGCCATGACACCCCACACTAGCAAAGCCTCTCATTATCACCATCAGAGAATGTCAGGCAAGAAATAAAGACTAATGGACTAACCTCATCGACTAATTGTTTTATCAGTCACACGCTCACAAAAGAAGAACTTGCTTCAAGAACGATTAAACTTCTATTTTTAATGTAACAATAAATGAGAAGGGAGCACTTCCCCTGATCTGATAGTTTTTAAGCTGCTCAAATAGTTTGCTCATGTCTGTTTTTTTCATCATGTATATCCATTATTATTCTTGTTTTCTTTACCCAATGAAATCATTTGCTTAAATGCAACTGTTCAGAATGATAAAATTAACCCCAGAAATGAAGTCAATTTTGCTCAATTTCATAACAGTTTTCCAGCACTAAAAGGATTTCACTTTAGGTTCATGTCAATACACAGGCTGTAAATATGTAAAACAAAATTTGTTCTATTATTAAGACTCTTAATAACAGAAAGAAAAAAAGACTGAATGTGGACTAAATCAGCTTGAGTTTGATGACTACGGTATGGTTTTCACATGGAGTTTGAAATCTGTGCTTTAAATTATGGGCAGCGTTTCAGATGAATGACAGTGTGGCATTCCATCCTTTTATTCCCCCTTGCCCTATTCAAAACATACTTTTTCATATCCAAGCCATAATATGGCAAATATTTCATTTCCAGGGATTATGTACCTCAACATTACTGGCAGGATTCGTGTTGGCAAAGCACACTAACATTTAGCTTAGCCTAACCAACAGCAATGTGGAGATGCTAAAGCACCGATGAGCTGACGAAGCAAAGGCAATCAACAGGGTACTTGTGTGGTAGAGGCTGTTAACAGTAACATGTGGTTTGCTTTTCCTTACTGTTCATTAAGAAAAACAACAGTTATTTTCACACCATAATCACAGGCCACATGGATTGTGGAACGCAGTGGTTTCCTGTTGTTTCCATTCCATGTGTTCTCTTCAGAATTATTTTACAGAGATCCTCACAACCTTGTGTTTTCACAGCACTGGCTATAGTTTACTTGATATAGTTGATATAGTTTACTTCTTTGAACTTCTAATTCAAAATTTTGCTGCTGTGAATTTTGTTAAACTAGCTTATCTTTGAACTGGCTATGACATACATGAATTTGGATAGTAAGGATATTAAGGTAAAGGACAATAAATTATTCTTTGATGATTCTTGCTTTAAATAATTTTGCATCAATGTACATGTCTATACACTGATTTTTTTTTTTTAAATGACGATAACAATGACAAAATAACCCAAATCATAATGTTGAAACAAACAAACATATTTTGGCCAAAAAAAAAAGAGAGATTTTTCCCCACAATTATCAACCAATGGGATGGTAAAACATAAAAGCGTAAGATTGCAAGTATGCAATGTAATATGCTAGCTAGTTAGAAGTTAGCTAGCTCAGATTTAAAGATGGAGAAACCCTGACTTGCTTCTTCTCCTTTGAAAACAACTGGGAAAGTTTTGTATTTTATGAATTAGAAGCAAACACACAAAAAAAAAATCTGGAAGAGGCAAAGCTGGGATAAAATTTCCATCTCAAGTTGGAAGGAAAAAAAACAAATTACCAGGTCAACTGCAAATTTTGTTGCAAAACCTCATCTCATCTCATTATCTCTAGCCACTTTACCCTGTTCTACAGGGTCGCAGGCAAGCTGGAGCCTATCCCAGCTGACTACAGGCGAAAGGTGGGGTACACCCTGGACAAGTCACCAGGTCATCACAGGGCTGACACATACAGTGCATTTACATGCACATAGAGAAAATCGAATTTCTGCCGTTGCTCGACTGAAATCGAAGCTCTAAATGGCATGTAAACACCTTAGCTAGGCTGAAATTGAACCGAACTTGATTTCTCGCAATCGAGCTACACGACCTAGATTATGCGATTGTAGCCGAGCTACGTAGTGCATGTATACCCTATCGAGCTACGGAGTCGAGCCGCTTACTTCAGTGCTGCCCCTTCCGGAAGTGACGAGTGACGAGACCAAAAGCGGGAAAAACAACAGCCTCGGTCGGTATGACAACGAATCATGACAACGGCATGAATCTTTTCTTTTTGTGGCATTGTTTGCACTGTTAAAATTTAGCTCACTTACTGTATCACCAAATACATCTGTACAGCTGTTGCATAGCTGTGAATTGTGTACATAAACAAGTCATTGTATTTGTGTGTGTGTGTGTGTGTGTGTGTGTGTGTGTGTGTATATATATATATATATATATATATATATATATATATATATATATATATGTCCAACATCTGAAGAATGTCAATAAAAACAAAACAATTGAACTTTTTGTGTGTTTATTAAGACATAAGTTAAATTGTAAGCAAAAAATGGACTTTAGAAAAATATTATTGTACAAAATAAGTTGTCTTACAAAACAGTGGTCTGCGCCAGACAGTTTGTAGCCATACAGTCTGTTAGAGCAAGCCTAACAGCTTGAACACGGAACTGCCAGTGTTGCCAGATTGGGGGGTTTTAAGTGCATTTTGGCGGATTTGAACATGTTTTGGGCTGGAATACGTCAGCAGTATCTGGCAACACTATAGCTCTTCTTCATGACGACAACCGGAAGTGTACCAACACGATGGGGCGTGTAGCGCCACGTGTGGCTCGGGTGCACAATGCACCTTGCACAATAGCCCGATTTCACTTGTGCATGTAGGATTGGATTTCTCTGGCACCCCTGCTGGGACCCTTTGCTCGATTACCGACAGTAGCTCGATTTGGATGTGCATGTAAACATTCTGATAGACACAGACAACCATTCACACCTACGGTCAATTTAGAGTCACCAGTTAACCTAATCTGCATGTCTTTGGACTGTGGGGGAAACCGGAGCACCCAGAGGAAACCCACATGGACATGGGGAGAACATGCAAACCCTGCACAGAAAGGCCCTCGCCGGCCACGGGGCTTGAACCCAGACCTTCTTGCTGTGAGGCGACAGCGCTAACCACTATACCACCGTGCCACCCCCTGTTGCAAAATCTTTGTTGTTGAAAAGATGTTCTTTTGCTGGAGCCAAGGTACAATATTTTAGTTTGTGCTTTAAAATAAAATGGTCACACAGTAATAAAGAATAATCCATCACAGACAGAATCAAGATGCATCAATAATCATTTTAGAATCACTATAACTAACTCTGAATATACAGTAACTGTGTTTTGATCTCCATTACAGAAATTACAGCTGGCCTCTGTAGTGCCACTGCAGTCACAATCCTCTATAATGTTGCTCTAACTTGGAATTCCAATGTTAAAATAATGCTTTCGAACTCAGAAGCCTGACTGGCTCTAGTAAATGCACACTGTGTCATTTGCTGACAATGGCAACAAATTAAAGGGCAATGCAATTGCAGACATTTCAGCAGATGAGAAACTGATGACTCAGTGTATTTTTTTTACTAAATTTCAGACATATTGCTTTATTTTGATGATAGTTACTGTCATGTAGTTTAGCGCTGAACTGCTCGGGGATGTTACCTAGCTGGTGGCTCAGTAGCTTGGTCGAAGCACATGCTACCTTTCTCTTCCCAGATGGATGATTACTGTGGAATAAGGATGTGAAAATAAGGATTATGAAGACACTTGTTGAACAAATGCATATGAATATGTGTTAAGGATGTACAGCACTTCTGTTTGTGGCTGACATTTGTCAAGCTGCCAGCAACATAGCTGTGTAATTTTGCATGGCATCTATAGAAATAACTGTGGATCTCTAAGTCAGTGGGTGGAATTTTCATTTACATTTACAAGTGTTTCTGTGGTCACAGCAGTGAAGCTGATCAAGAAAGCTGCTACTTTCCCACTGGTGCAATGTGAGGTTGTGACTCATCGCCATGGCAAAATTCAATCCTGTCAACATGCTGGTTTTCTTAGCCCTCCCAGACAAATGTCGTCACTTGGGAACAATGCTCAGATTGCCCTGTTGTTGATGTAGGCTATGGGTTGATACGGCCATGATTTCCAGGTGCTAATATTGACATGTTAATCTCCCTTTATCTATCTATCTATCTATCTATCTATCTATCTATCTATCTATCTATCTATCTATCTATCTATTTACAGTGGTGCTTGAAAGTTTGTGAACCCTTTAGAATTTTCTATATTTCTGCATAAATATGACCTAAAACATCATCAGATTTTAACACAAGTCCTAAAAGTAGACAAAGAGAACTCAGTTAAACAAACGAGACAAAAATATTATACTTGGTCATTTATTTATTGAGGAAAATGATCCAATATTACATATCTGTGAGTGGCAAAAGTATGTGAACCTTTACTTTCAGTATCTGGTGTGACCCCCTTATGCAGCAATAACTGCAACTAAATGTTTCCAGTAACTGTTGATCAGTCCTGCACACCAGCTTGGAGGAATTTTAGCCCATTCCTCCGTACAGAACAGCTTCAACTTTGGGATGTTGGTGGGTTTCCTCACATGAACTGCTCGCTTCAGGCCCTTCCACATTTTGATTGGTTTAAGGTCAGGACTTTGACTTGGCCATTCCAAAACATTAGCCTTATTCTTCTTTAACCATTATTTGGTCGATCGACTTGTGTGCTTAGGGTTGTTGTCTTGCCGCATGACCCACCTTCTCTTGAGATTCAGTTCATGGACAGATGTCCTGACATATTCCTTTAGAATTCGCTGGTATAATTCAGAATTCATTGTTCCATCAATGACGGCAAGGCGTCCTGGCCCAGATGCAGCAAAACAGGCCCAAACCATGATACTACCACCACCATGTTTCACAGATGGGAAAAGGTTCTTATACTGGAATGCAGTCTTTTCTCTTCTCCAAACATAACGCTTCTCATTTAAACCAAAAAGTTCTATTTTGGTCTCATCCATCCACAAAACACTTTTCCAATAGCCTTCTGGCTTGTCCACGTGATCTTTAGCAAACTGCAGACGAGCAGCAATGTTCTTTTTTTTCATCCAGCCAGAGCAGGGCATACCTAACAACGTGTTTTCTTCCCCCCCCCCATCTGTCCCTCTGAGTTACATGTTGATCCTGGGATTGAGATGCTGGCCTCTTCTGCCCCTCGGACCTGCTTGATCCATCCTGGTGCCCTGTGTCTGGTCGGAGTTTTATCGCCCCACTCCTGTGAAGGACGGCCCCATGAGGACAGTTGAGGGTTATACCTGTTAAAACTGTTAATATTATAGTCAGGCTGTCTGTTGTTGCCCAAATGAGGATGGGTTCCCTTTTGAGTCTGGTTCCTCTCGAGGTTTCTTCCTCATGTCGTCTGAGGGAGTTTTTCCTTGCCACCGTCACCACAGGCTTGCTCATTGGGGATAGATTAGGGATAAAATTAGCTCATGTTTTAAGTCGTTCAAATTCTGTAAAGCTGCTTTGCGACAATGTTTATTGTTAAAAGCGCTGTACAAATAAACTTGATTTGATTTGATTTGATTCTTTTTGGAGAGCAGTGGCTTTCTCCTTGCAACCCTGCCATGCACACCATTGTTGTTCAATGTTCTCCTGATGGTGGACTCATGAACATTAGCCAATGTGAGAAAGGCCTTCAGTTGCTTAGAAGTTACCCTGGGGTCCTTTGTGAGGCTACGTTTACATTAGACCGTATCTGTCTTGTTTTCTTCGCGGATGCACTGTCCGTTTACATTAAACCGCCTGGAAACGCCGGGAAACGGGAATCCGCCAGCGTCCACGTATTCAATCCAGATCGTGCTCCGGTGCTGTGTAAACATTCAGAATACGCGGATATGCTGTGCTGAGCTCTAGCTGGCGTCTCATTGGACAACGTCACTGTGACATCCACCTTCCTGATTCGCTGGCGTTGGTCATGTGACGCGACTGCTGAAAAACGGCGCGGACTTCCGCCTTGTATCACCTTTCATTAAAGAGTATAAAAGTATGAAAATACTGCAAATACTGATGCAAATACTGCTCATTGTGTAGTTATGATTGTCTTTAGGCTTGCCATCCTTCCACTTGCAAGTGGTAAGTGATATGCGCTGGGATCACACACACAGTCCTGAATCACAGCTTGTTCACTTCACTCGCGTGCTCTGTGAGCTGCGCAAGGCCGGAGTGCGCACCCTCCAGAGGGCACTCGCTGTTCAGGGCGGAGTGATTTGGAGCGCAGGATGCCTGCGGAGCCAAGCGTATCCGTGTATTGGTATTGCTGTGTGCACGCAAATCGTGTATTGGTGTTGCTGTGTGCACACTAATCGTTTTAAAAACGTTAATCTGATGATCCGCTGATACGGTCTAATGTAAACATGGGCTGACCTTCCCGGTTATTACACGCCTTGCTCTTGAAGTGATCTTTGTTGGTCGACCACTCCTGGGGAGGGTAACAATGGTCTTGAATTTCCTCCATTTGTACACAATCTGCCTGACAGTCGATTAGTGGAGTCCAAACTCTTTAGAGATGGTTTTGTAACCTTTTCCAGCCTGATGAGCATCAACAACACTTTTTCTGAGGCCCTCAGAAATCTCCTTTGTTTGTGCCATGATACACTTCCACAAACATGTGTTGTGAAGATCAGACTTTGATTGATCTCTGTTCTTTAAATAAAACAGGGTGCCCACTCACACCTGATTGTCATCCCATTGATTGAAAACACCTGACTCTAATTTCACCTTCAAATTAACTGCTTATCCTAGAGGTTCATATACTTTTGCCACTCATAGATATATAATATTGGATCATTTTCCACAATAAATAAATGACCAAGTATAATATTTTTGTTTCATTTTTTAACTGGGTTCTCTTTATCTACTTTTAGGTCTTGTGTGAAAATCTGATGATGTTTTAGGTCATATTTATGCAGAAATATAGAAAATTCTCAAGGATTCCCAAACTTTCAAGCACCACTCTATCTATCTATCTATCTATCTATCTATCTATCTATCTATCTATCTATCTATCTATCTATCTATCTATCTATCTATTTGATTCAAAGCAGAAATAATCACCTCAGACAATAAGATACTGACAAGCACATCAGCTGTCTCTTTTTAGTTCTGACGCAATGAAAACTCGTTCCTATCAGGCATTAAAAGTAATTAACATAACATTTTCAACAAAGAACCTTACATTTCTGATGGCTTTGCTGTTCCAACATCGGCATGGTTAAGCTCTACAGTTTCCAACTTTCTTTCCCTTCTTGAACACAGCTACTGCTGTTACATATACAATTAGAGAAGTTCTCTTTCTTCCATAGAGACAGCAAGCAGCAGAAGGGAGAGAGCAAGAGATGCACAAAGAGAGAGAGAGAGGATTATGAGAGGGCTGAATTGTGAGAACAGTAGTTGGTGAAAATGGGAGTGGTACTGCTTGTGCTTAAAGGGAAAAAGGGGTTCTGGGTTAGATTAAAGTACTGCCTCAGTAGGTCTCTAATAACTGCTCCAGAGGGATGTGTTTTTGCACCTCCAGCACGTCCAAACTGTAACAAAGAAATTGTGTGAAGGGCAGGCCCAGGCCCAGGCCTGGCTTTATAACCCCTTTTATAGCCATGCTAATGCTCTGCTCTTGGGAGCAAGACATCTCATCCCATGCTTCCTTATTTGCTGAAAAGGACCAATCGGTTTCTCAGGTTGATAAGGGCACCCTAGAGGCCTGTGAAATTACAGGTAGTACAGCAGTGAAGCTGAAGGTTGAATCTTGAGTTAGGAGCAAGGACAGGCCTGGGTAATATCAGAAATACTTGTCTGAAACACATCAGGCAAGCATATACTGTCAGCTGTTTAGCATATAAAAGGACATCAGGACATCTGCAGTATATAGTCTTTTCTTTTTAAAATGGAACTCGAAGTAATAATGTCATCTAATCTTCCACTGATTGCCATTCTGTCACTTTATTTCTGTATTTTAATTACATATACTGGGCTGCTAAGCTGAGTTTTCAGAAGCACATACTTGATTTTCAGAGGCGCAGCCATTGTCTCCATTTGCTGCCCTCTTATGTCGCTCGCCTGTGATAATATATGCAGAGCAGCCAGGGACAAATAACAAAGAATACAAATGTGGTGAATGTGGCTGGATGACAGCGCTGGTATCTCTAATGGTGGCCTGATTCGTTTAGGAATGATTACTCTGCTGCCAGTGATTAATTCCCCCAGGCTTTGATTGTGTCAGATGTAGAGGTAAAAAAGAGGGGAGGAAAAAAAACACAGGAGCAAAATTGGAAAGTATAATTAATAGATTCAGATCCTGTTAAACAGCCCTCTTAAAGAGCAGAGAGTAAAGAAGGGTACATGGAACTGGCACCCAATTTGTTCACACTTTGTTTCAGTAATAAGATTCAGGCCTCCCTGTGTGGTGGATGAGATAATTAACTCCCCAAGATACACTTGAGAAAGGGGCCTCCCTTTTGATTTATTGTATAAAGTAGGCAGATCTCTGAAGATCTTTTTCAAAGGCTGTTGCAAAAATTCCATACTGTGCTTGTTCATTCTCTCTCTCTCTCTCTCTCTTCCTGTGTCTGTCTGTCCGTCTGTCTCTTTGTCAAAGCAATTAGGGCCAGATGGAAATAAAAGACACTTGTGAATTAAATGAATGGGCATCAGTGATATTTGCTAGAAATTAAAATTATGGAAATGTGGAACCCTTAATTTCAATACTTGTCATGAATGCATAATGCAAAAATGTTAAAATGCATTCATAGCAGTATTGCTTATTAACAGTAAGTCATTTGGTGTATGTCTTTAAAAATAAACCATTTCATAAGTGGCTTGGTCATCATCCATTCTGCTAGTGAAACACTGATTTGAGAAAAAAAAATGCAAGCTTTAGTTAAGCTCTTTACTTAGTGTATGAGTTGGTGGCATGACATCAGGTCATGCTAATTTCCGTCGCTATAAAGCCTTCCGTCATTGTACTTTCCTACACAACAGCTCCTTTGGAATGTGTAGATAAAGCTTTCCGGCCATTGTCTGTACGAATGATTGAAAGGCAACTCAGAGTCAGTAAGCTTGGTGAATTATCAGTATTTTCCATTGACATTTGTCTCTTTCCATTTAAATTACATGTGAGTCAGGATGGCCTTAGTCTTACTCATTTCCCGTTTGTCTCTTTCTGTCTTTTTCAGAAACATGTGAAGACAGTGAAAGAGAAAAACGATCCAGTTTAACCATTAGGACTCTTACAGAAATTCCTGATACCCTGCCCGATATCTAGTTTTATTTCCTCCTTGTCGTCCTTTGGGATCATGGAGGGCCAGCAAGATTCACAAAGGACTTTACAAATAAACTCTTGTAGTTCTCTAATGCTGCCCATGTGTGTCTGGGTGCTGGTGCTAACCCTTGCTACAACATGCAGTGGACAGACTTTTACCACATTTCACCCTGAGAAGCGAGAATGGTCTTTCAATCATCTGACGGTCCATCAGACAACAGGGGCACTTTATATTGGTGCTGTTAACCGTGTCTACAAGCTGTCTGGCAACCTCACTCTCCTGGTCTCCCATGACACTGGCCCAGAAGATGACAACAAGGCCTGCTACCCCCCTCTTATAGTCCAGCCTTGTTCTGAACCACTGGTCTCTACCAACAATGTCAACAAGCTTCTCCTTATTGATTACTCGCAGAACAGGCTGCTGGCTTGTGGGAGCCTCTATCAGGGTGTATGCAAGCTACTTCGGCTGGATGATCTCTTCATACTGGTAGAACCCTCACACAAGAAAGAGCATTATCTCTCTAGTGTCAATCAGACAGGCACTATGTATGGAGTTATTGTGCCTTCGCAGGGCAAAGATGGCACGCTTTTCATTGGCACTGCAGTAGATGGGAAGCAAGACTACTTCCCAACCATCTCAAGCCGCAAACTTCCTCGTGACCCAGAGTCCTCAGCCATGCTCGACTACGAACTGCACACTGATTTTGTCTCATCACTCATTAAGATTCCTTCAGACACCTTAGCACTGGTCTCCCACTTTGACATATACTACATCTATGGCTTTGCCAGTGGCAATTTTGTGTACTTTTTGACTGTACAGCCAGAGACGCCTGAAAATGGCATGGCCTCCAGTGGGTCCTCAAATGATCTCTTCTACATTTCACGCATTGTCCGTCTGTGTAAAGATGACCACAAGTTCCACTCCTATGTCTCACTGCCTATTGGCTGCATGCGCAATGGTGTAGAGTACCGACTCCTGCAGGCAGCCTACTTAGCCAAACCAGGAAGAGTGCTTGCCACCGGACTCAACATCAGTGCCACAGATGATGTCCTCTTTGCCGTCTTTTCTAAAGGCCAGAAACAGTACCACCACCCCCCTGATGATTCAGCCCTTTGCGTCTTCACCATCAAGGACATCAATGCCCGCATTAAGGAGCGCCTGCAGTCCTGCTACCAAGGAGAAGGCAACCTGGAGTTGAGTTGGCTGCTTGGGAAAGATGTGCAGTGCACCAAGGCGGTAAGGAATATGTTACTATAATGCCATCATGTTATTTTATGTAAGAAGCCTAAAATAGTAATCATAATAATACAAGAAGTGTTTTTCAGCAAAAGCTCAGAAAGATCAACTGGCACTTTGATTGTTTGATTCCTTTTTGAGGATTGTATTAGGGCCTTAATCTTTAATTTTAAGTAATGTTTATGAAATTATTTCTCATCAATCACACTTTACGGTAAGTAGCGGTACTCACTTAAAACACCTCACCAATGACACCAAACAATCATAACAGTTGACACACAGACACAACAGGGCTTCAATAAAACCCCCAATCCTATCAGATTCTTTCTATCATGTAAATCGCTTATCAAGTTAAGTTT
Source organism: Neoarius graeffei (assembly GCF_027579695.1). Classification (NCBI taxonomy): domain Eukaryota; kingdom Metazoa; phylum Chordata; class Actinopteri; order Siluriformes; family Ariidae; genus Neoarius; species Neoarius graeffei. The sequence goes on along the minus strand of NC_083581.1, from coordinate 21,725,866 downwards.
TCTTTAGTTGTAATTAAAAAATAATTAGTTTATAGCTGTGATAGGACAAGTATTCCCATTCAAATCTACAACTTAGAATCAAATTTTTTTCTTTGCAAGCATTAAAGCAGGAATGGTTTCTTATACTGCAATACAAATACACCAATCATTTCTAGTCAGAGAGAGAGAGAGAGAGAGAGAGAGAGACTGAGAGTGAGAGAAAACAAGCTGTGTCCAAATACCCCAGAGCAGTACTCTGGTATATCCCTGCATAGTATCTTTTAAATTCAGTTAAGAAATAAAGCCTCAGGAGGCTGATGTCCTCTGTGTCTCTGTTCCTCAGTTGATAATAGGAATGAAAGGAATTATGATAGCTATCAGCCAAATGCTGGCAGGTTTTTCCTGAGGAAGACATGACACTTGTTTGCACCATTTAAGCGGCAGCAGGTAGGAGGTTCTCTCATGGTTTCCACCTTTCCAGCTCCCCCCCGACACATCCCCCATCGATACTCTTGGGTCTGTCAGCCAGACCATGCATTTCTTGATCTCATTAAAACACTCAACAGCGCACTGAAGTCTCCAGCCACTGTTGCTTTGTTCTTTCGAGTTAGGAATGTATCCTCACTTATGGGAAGATGCACTTAGAAAAAAAATGCTCAATATCTGCTCAATAAATCTATAGTATTTAATGGTTGCACTGGGTGCATTTTTAATGATTCGCACAGGAAGCACTCTAAGCTTACTCAGATCAGTCCTGCTAGCAACAGGCTTTGAAGGGTTCAGTACCCTCTTCCTGTAACACAGCTATTTTTCTTCATTTTTTTAAGACCAACAGGAGTATGAAAATATTTTTCCAAAGAAATAATATACTCTTCAACAACCCCAGCCCCCAGTTTTCCCTCTGAAATAGAAAATAACCTCCTTTTGCCTTAAAAAAGAAATGGCCGCGCTCAGTGCAGTCACTCAGTGGAGCCAGACAGGAGTGTTTTTATTTAATTTCCTGCTAGTTATTCCTGACTATTTTAGATGGCAGCAAATGTGGCTTTCTCGGCTGGTTTCTCTCCTGGTTTTAACACAAAAGCATAACACCATGAGAGAGAGAGAGAAAGAGAGAGAGAGAGAGAGAGAGAGAGAGACCTCCAAAGCTCAATGGAGTCTTGGTGAAATTCTAAATATGTGTGCTGCTGTAAGAAATCATGGCACTTGTACAAGAGTCCAAACCACTGACAGAAACAAAAACAAACATGGAAATTCATTGGTAACTTTTTGGATCAATGATTTCTGCTTTTGATGATTTCTAATGACCTGCTTGGCTCCTCACTAATTGCCCAAGTGCTACTTAGTTATAAACAGTCTCAGCAGCTGAAAGAGCCTTTAAAGTGCAACCCCATATTACTGGCAATATGAAATATTGATTTTAATTACTTGTCCATTTGGGTGTGGTGAATGAGTAGGACCTATGTACGGGAAAGAATGGATTCCTGAAGGAAATGCACATTTATGGCCCTTTTCCACTACCCTTTTTCAGCTCACTTCAGCTCGCTTCAGCTCACTTCAGCCCGACACGGCTCGCGTTTCGACTACCAAAAACCAGCACGACTCAGCTCGCTTCAGCCCTGCTTAGCCCCTAAAACTCGCACCGTTTTGGAGTGGGGCTGAAGCGAGCCAAGCCGTGCCGAGTGAGGCTGGGGGCGTGAGCAGACACTCCCCTGTGCACTGATTGGTGAGGAGGAGTGTCCTCACATGCCCACACACGCCCCGCGAGCGCGCTGGGATCTGTAAACACCGCAAACCCGGAAGGAGAATAATTACGAATTACGAGAATTTCTGAAGCCTTATGCACCTCACCTCATCTATACGCTCTTGCCAGTATCTGTCCGCGTTGTCGGTGACAACAAGCCACAGCACCAAGACCAACAACACTAACGACTCCATGTCCTCCATGTTTATTGTTTACTATCCGGGTCGTGAGACTACCGCTTAAAAGATCACTGATGTCACTGTTTGCGCTGCTTAACGACATCACCTGACGTCCACCCACTTTCGCTAACTCCACCCAATGTGTCCACCCACTTCCAGCCAGCGCGGTTCAGCGCGGTTGTAGTCGAAATGCAACTCCAACAGCCCCGCTCAGCCCGACTCAGCACGGCACGGCTCAGCCCGACTCAGCCGCGTTTGTAGTGGAAAAGCGGCATTAGATAACATTCTTCCATAATTTTCTGCAAATAACAACCACACAGGTACAGACTCAAGCATTAAACTCTAAGGTTAAAGGGAAATGTAAGGGAATTTATATCCAGTATATACATTCACCACCAAGCCTGCTGATCTCCCAGGGTCTATAAAATTCATACAGAATGGTGCAAAACAAAACAAACAAACAAAAAAACAGGGAAAACACCTTTTTGATGAAAGAGGTCAGAGGAGAAAGTCCAGGCAGTTTCAATCAGACAGAAAGGCTCCAGTAACTCAAGTAACCACGCTTTACAACCACAGTGAACAGAAAAGCATGTCAGAACTCTTTGAGGTGCATGAGTTATAACAGTAGAAGACCACACTGAGTTCCAGTCAAAAAGAGGAGTCTGAGGTGACAGAAAAAAGATAAACTGATGTTTTTCATCTACCACATGAATGAATAAAGATGGTGTTTATATAAAATTGGCTGTCAGTGAATATGTGCATGTACTGTACATGTGCATTTTCCTATACAGTAATTAACAAATTGGAATACATTGCTTCAAACCAGCTGGTATTGGGAATGACCATGATGGGAAAGGAAAGGATGCAGATTTTCATCAGCTGGTTGTCATCTATGCACATCATCTAAACACTCACACTCTAATGGAAACCAAATGGGCTAAATTACATTTGCAGGCTTAGGAACAACAGCTGCACCTGCAACACTGCACCAACACACTTTTTCAATTTACATGGCTAGTGAAGCAATGGTCTCAGTTACAGATTGAGGTTTCATGGTGTACCTTCCAATTAATACACCCCCACCTGCCCCATGTCCTGCCCCAAGCTGTCTGATCTCAATCACAGCTACAAAAATACATTGTGCAGGCGCATAATGTCACCACCAAAATAATTTGAGCTTTCACGTTCACCTGTGAGAATTGCTCCAGCTATTTTTGGAAAGGGAAATAAAAAGAGAATGTGGCATGGAAGGCCTGCGTACATTTATACCCTCAGTGCATTATTGCTTTCCCTGAGCCTGTATAACTGGCTGGACAGCCATAAAATTTTACAGTCTGTAGCTGGAAAGTCAGTGTTAATGTCTGGGAAGGCTGTGGTGCAGGTGATGAACAGTGTGCTTACATCAGTGTGCTCCTCTCCATGACTCTCTGTGACAGTTTGAGGCCAGTGTCAGTGACAAGGCTTTCACTGACCTGAATCTAGACGATCTCTCAGCTGGCTCCGAAGCCTGTAACTTACTGCTCGTTTCTGAATGGAGACTGATGAAGGGTCAGGACTCTGTTCAACATGACAAAATGACTGTAAATGTTTATAAACCTCCATCTTTGACTGTGCATGTGTGCAAGTGGTGGCATTAGCTTAATGGTGTTAATGAGGTTTAATGAGATTTCAGTTAAAGCCTACATATTTATTATTATTATTATTATTATTATTATTATTATTATTATTACTTTTGATGTTACAAAAATATATCTGTATAAAGAATTACACTTAAACAGGTGAATACTTAACATGCAAGAATCACTAATTATGAAATAAGTAAGAAATTATGAAATAAGTAAGAAAACAAACAAATACACTTGAACAGCACTCAGTAGAGTGTATACCTCCGCCAAGCCACATATTCGGATTTGCATCAAAATCTATTGTTCCTTGGCACATGGTTCACCTTTCCTCCAGACTTCAACCAAATCCGTTCACTCTTTTTTTGAGTTACATTGGAAAAAGACAAACAAACAAACAAACAAACAAATGGAGGCAAAAATGCAACCTCCTCCAACACAGTCAGCATAGGTAACAAACAAATCTGCTACCTAGCTAGATAATATTCTACCATGTAGCCACACTTTTTGTGACAAATTTGTAACAATTCACAAAAATAATTCAGATAAAGAGATATGAAGATAAGGAGTAAAGTGTTTCTACTTTTTAAATAAAACATATTTTTTATTAACTATACCATTACATTTTCCTTTAATTCAGACTATTTTTCATGAGAAAAAGTGCATTTGTTTTTGTGTTCAGTGTGTTTAGTGTGATTAATGTGTGAATTAATAGCATCCAAGTGTAAACTAACACACACTTCTGTTCAGATTCTCCAGGTGGGTAAAGTGCGCTGCATCAGCATTTATTAAGCTGTGATTTAGAATTTGAAAGCAAGCTCTAAACCTGTATTTTGTGTGTGTGTGTGTGTGTGTGTGTGTGTGTGTGTGTGTGTGTGTGTGTGTGTGTGTGTGTGTGTGAGGATACTTCTGATAGTAGTGGATGGGTGTGTACAGCCTCATCTTGTCCCTCCTGGGGCAAAAGTACTGTAATGAGCAAGTGATGAGCCAGAGCCCCCTGTTTACTGCTTTCACTCCATCTTCCACATTATGAAAAGCAATCACACCCTCACTAACAGCATTAATATGAGCCTTTATTTACTTCCAGCCGGTGCCCATTGATGATTCCTTCTGTGGTCTGGACATTAACCAGCCGCTGGGTGGCTCTCAGCTGGTGACAGGATACACCCTCTACACGGAAAGCAGAGACCGCATGACCTCAGTGACCTCCTATGTGTACAATGGCTACTGTGTGGCTTTTGTTGGCACTAAGTGTGGACGTCTAAAAAAGGTACGCCTGGTTGTGGTTTTGTTTTGCACTGTACCCACCATGGTCATCTCACCCTGACATTTTTCTCACTTCCACTGATGACTTGAGTCAAGACAGGAGGTAATTTGTTGGCTTTGGAACAAAATTCTATTTAAGTTATTAGACTCTGAGTACAGCACAGTACTTGTCTTATCATTATAAGGCTTAAGCAGTATATTTTGTTGGCCGTTATAGCTCAGAGCTGAACTGTGCCATATTTCACAATTTAAAGTGTATATTCAGAGAGCAGAAATGCCTTTTCTGAATACTTTCCGACTGTTTAAAGGCATCTTTTAGTTACTAGTACCTCGAGAGGGCATTTAACTTGAATTAGCGCCTCTCTACCTATAACTGAGTAGAAAGGGTTTGATACAGAATGATCCTATTATAACACATTTCCCACAACGTGAGTTGATATGAAGAACATGTTTCTGATGCTAGCCTTGTGTTGCTAATTGGCTGCATTATTAAGAATTGAAGGCTCTGTGGTGTTTGGTTTTATATAAATGGAATGCAGATATGATATGTCTGGAGGTATTTTGCCAGTAACTTGGCAGTTAATTGTCTTTGCTATGCTTAATTGCTAAAGGTATGACTGGCTATAAAACAAAAAGCTATACTTGACACTCCCAAACTGTTACAAATCTACCTTTTCAGGTATGAATAAAGGTCTCTTAACTGCGTTTGGTCCTTTTACTCTATTAGTTACAGCAATGAGTGACAGGGAGCTCAGGTCACATGAGTAGATCAGATGAATCACATTATTCTGTTAAAATCAGGTAGCCATCTATATGATAGCTGATATTATATCCCTCATCAAAAAATTTCCATGCAGGGATTGGCCAAGCGTGGCTCATGTGACATAAAATAGTTCCACATATCTCGTGATGTCAAAAAAAAAAAAAAAGGATATGGTGTGAGTCAGTCTTGGTATATCCTGGATATACCATGGACTGACATCACAATTTCAAGCTGGTTAACACAAGCAGTCAGTTGCACTTCCAGTTTCATGCCGGTTGTGTGGTAAACATTTACAGTGGTGCTTGAAAGTTTGTGAACCCTTTAGAATTTTCTATATTTCTGCATAAATATGACCTAAAACATCATCAGATTTTCACACAAGTCCTAAAAGTAGATAAAGAGAACCCAGTTAAACAAATGAGGCAAAAATATTATACTAGGTCATTTATTTATTGAGGAAAATGATCCAATATTACATATCTATGAGTGGCAAAAGTATGTGAACCTCTAGGATGAGCAGTTAATTTGAAGGTGAAATTAGAGTCAGGTGTTTTCAATCAATGGGATGACAATCAGGTGTGAGTGAGCACCCTGTTTTATTTAAAGAACAGGGATCTATCAAAGTCTGATCTTCACAACACATGTTTGTGGAAGTGCATCATGGCACGAACAAAGGAGATTTCTGAGGACCTCAGAAAAAGCATTGTTGATGCTCATCAGGCTGGAAAAGGTTACAAAACCATCTCTAAAGAGTTTGGACTACACCAATCCACAGTCAGGCAGATTGTGTACAAATGGAGGAAATTCAAGACCATTGTTACCCTCCCTAGGAGTGGTCAACCAACAAAGATCACTCCAAGAGCAAGACGTGTAATAGTCGGCGAGGTCACAAAGGACCCCAGGGTAACTTCTAAGCAAGTGAAGGCCTCTCTCACATTGGCTAATGTTAATATTCATGAGTCCACCATCAGGAGAACACTGAACAACAATGGTGTGCATGGCAAGGTTGCAAGGAGAAAGCCACTGCTCTCCAAAAAGAGCATTGCTGCTCGTCTGCAGTTTGCTAAAGATCATGTGGACAAGCCAGAAGGCTATTTGAAAAATGTTTTGTGGATGGATGAGACCAAAATAGAACTTTTTTGGTTTTGAGAAGCGTTATCTTTGGAGAAAGGAAAACACTGCATTCCAGCATAAGAACCTTATCCCATCTGTGAAACATGGTGGTGGTAGTATCATGGATTGGGCCTGTTTTGCTGCATCTGGGCCAGGACGCCTTGCCATCATTGATGGAACAATGAATTCTGAATTATACCAGCAAATTCTAAAGGAAAATGTCAGGACATCTGTCCATGAACTGAATCTCAAGAGAAGGTGGGTCATGCAGCAAGACAACGACCCTAAGTACACAAGTTGTTCTACCAAAGAATGATTGAAAAATAAAGTTAATGTTTTGGAATGGCCACGTCAAAGTCCTGACCTTAATCCAATCCAAATGTTGTGGAAGGACCTGAAGCGAGCAGTTCATGTGAGGAAACCCACCAACATCCCAGAGTTGAAGCTGTTCTGTACGAAGGAATGGGCTAAAATTCCTCCAAGCCGGTGTGCAGGACTGATCAACAGTTACCGGAAACGTTTAGTTGCAGTTATTGCTGCACAAGGGGGTCACACCAGATACTGAAAGCAAAGGTTCACATACTTTTGCTACTCACAGATATGTAATATTGTATCATTTTCCTCAGTAAATAAATAACCAATTACCGGTATAATATTTTTGTCTCATTTGTTTAACTGGGTTCTCTTTATCTGCTTTTAGGACTTGTGTGAAAATCTGATGATGTTTTAGGTCATATTTATGCAGAAATGTAGAAAATTCTAGTGTTCACAAACTTTCAAGCACCACTGTACAACAAATGACTATAAATACACAGTATTGGATACTGAAAATGTGTTCTGTAAATATGTTGTAGATTTTTGTGCTCATGTACAGTTTGGAACTTTGGATAGTCTTTTTCAGTTTGGAGATTTTGGCACTTGCATAGTGGAGAGGGACAAAGGTGTGAGTTAGAACTCTTTTTTTCAGATTTATTTCTAATTCTTTGGAGTTAACACTTTTAGTTTGGAATTTTTTGATGAGGGATATCAATCAAATATGTATCAAATATAACATGCACTGAGAGGCACTGGTAATTATGGATTCTCTTTGGTGACTGGCACAATCCTATTTTCTTCAGGGCTGCACCCTTCACAAAATAGTACTATGCCAGTCACCTCAGACAATCCACAATTTCAACTGGAGTCTCTCAGTGCATGGTATTAGATTATTATTCCACTATGCAATATCAATAGCTAGCAAAATTGTTTCTAAGCTAATTAGTTAGCAATCCACCCTGACAGTGTAAGTTAGTTTATTATATTGAGCTGTGGTTATAACCTGTTAGCTACCCTTTTACTTTGAATTACTTTATTCTGCAAAATTGTTAGCAAGCTACAAAGCTGTGTGCAAGCTAGTGAGTTAGCAAGTCAGTGTCGTATATTTATTGTGAAAGGAAATTGAGCATGCACGTTAGTAATGAAATACCTCTGAGCTGGACTTATACTCACCTTCGTCTTACATGGATAGCGTAAAGATCCGTACAATCTGCTAAATATTATTCAGCACACTTTACACCAGGCAGTGTTTTATAATCCCACCAATAGGCTCCTTTTTGACTCTGGTTCTGTTCAATGATTCTTCATGTCATCTCAGTCAAACAGTAACCTGATGGGTTATCTGCATCTTTCTTTCTTTCTTTCTTTCTTTCTTTCTTTCTTTCTTTCTTTCTTTCTTTCTTTCTTAAACAAACAAAGAAACAACAGCACCTTGGTATAGCGTGATAGACAGGTCCATGGAAGTGTCAGTGGTAATGAGAGGGCTGCAAAGATGTCTGTGTTGCAAAAGTGGCATCATGGCAACATGACCTGTTTATTTGTCTTGATTCTCTTGCTTTATCTTGAGGCTTATTCTCCAAATCTCACACACACACACACACACACACACACACACACACACACACACACACACACGTGCACACGCACACAGAAGTCATTTTCATCTCTAATTGAATCGGTGGTATAATCAGGAAGTGGCATCTGAGCATCTCATTCTGTGTAATCCTCTTGTTCGAGCAGGTTAATAATTCATACTAACATCGCACCTCCCATCTATAGTGGAATTGAATTAGGCAGGAGGTGTATTGGCTCCACAGTGGTGCTACGGCCCATTTGCTTTGTTCTGATGCTCATACTTTAATCTCATAGCGCGCGCGCACACACAAATAGAGCAGCTGGTCAGGTGTAGCCAAGCAGTCTAGGACAAACACACAAGCATTCCTCCAAAGCCCATGTCTGTCAGCAAGGAAGCCGTAGTGAAGGACTTCACCCGGATGTGTAGGGAGAATTTGCATTATATTACGCTGCCTGGAGCCCCATGAGACTGTGATCACACAGCTGCTGGAGCGAATGACAGTGTGCGGAGAAGAGGATGTGACTACTTTGTCAAGGTTTTTGTCTTTTATTTATTTATTTATTTTATTTTTTTTTGGGGGGGGGGCGCTAAGCTTTTTGTGCATGTTTTGGACAGCAGAGGCAGGCTCAGAGACCCCCGAAATGCTCAGAGTGCTTGTTTGTGTCCTTTTGCAGTCGTGTGATAAGCCTTTCCCAAGTTGTGCAGCACTGACAACCTGCCTTTTCTTGTGTAACTTATGAGTTGTGAGAGATGGATATAGGTTTACAGGATGTCACACTGGAGGTGGAAATGTAGTATCAAGAGGTGGGACCTTCTGATTCCTTTCATTTTGAAGGAAGACACTAAGAAGAGACAGAGAGGGCAAAAGACTGGTGAAATGTAAATTTAGCTCAGTTTAAAAAAAAAAAAAAACTGGGCTCGCACTGCTGCTTCTAATTGGATTGGCTCCTTTCCCGAAGAGCAAACCCCCTCCCCTGGCCACACACACACACACACACACACACACACACACACACACACACGTCTGTTTGCTTTATACTTCTACATTGACTGACTGTATTTACGTATTTGCATTGCCACAGAGAAAGAAGGTATACAGATTAAAGTGGCACACAGAGGCACACACATGCTAACATGCAATCTTTCCAGACGCGAACAGCACATCACATGCATTTGTATGTCAAGCAATTTTTGGTTGAGGCAGGGACATGTAAACCCCTGCTTACCCCTGGTGATGAGGGATTATTGCCTTTTTTCCATGGATTTTATACAAAGTTATATAAAGAGTATATTGTTCCAAAATACAGCACATCTCAAGGTTAAACAACAAATATTTAATCTATAAAGTGTAAAAAGGAAAATGTTCCCAGGTCTCATCCAGTAGTTTCCCCCAGCTGGGGATACTCCAGAGGTTATGTAAAATAATAGCTTGCAACAAAAGCACTTTAGCCTTACAGTGTTCATCTCTGAGGATGGTGTCTGTAATAATGTGTCTTGTTTATGATAAAACATGCACTTGGACAGCAATTAATGAACAACATGTTTCCTGAGTTTCATCTTAGTGGTGGACACAGTAATGATCACATTCATATGTATAAAATGAATTTATTTACAGAAAACTCCAATCATGAAATGGTACAAATCTAAAGTGTGAATGCATGCATTATACACAGTGGAGCTGTCAGTTTTACGGCCAGCTTAATCCTACAGGATCACATTTTTACTTTGTCTTTTAAAGGACTTTCAATAAAGACACAAGGTGTGGGATGGAAACCAAAACGCAATTCAAAAACAATTCTAGAGCAACAATATTTCTGAAATTGATAGAATTGCAGATTTAAACACTATGCATGAACAACTTGTACTGTACATGTTACTGATAGTACAAATGAGCGAAAATACTTCAGAAATGCTTTCTGTCAATAACAACTCGGTTTATAAATTATCATGTGAGGTTTATCTGCTTCCCTAGCACATGGTCGCAAATATACACTCATGGGCCACTTTAATAGGAACTTGTTCCTAAGATTCCTGTTCTTGGCTGCAGGAGTGGAACCCAATGTGGCCTTCTGCTGTTGCATGCTGAGATGCTTTTCTGCTCATCACAGTTGTAAAGAGTGATTACATGAGTTACTGTATCCTTCCTGGCAGCTCAAACCAATCTGGCCATTTTCCTCTGACCTCTCTTATCAACAAGACATTTGTTTCCACCCACAGAACTGTCGCTCACTCAATGTTTTTTTGTTTTTCGCACCATTCTGTGTAAACTCTAGAGACTGTTGTGTGTGAAAACCCCAGGAGATCAGCAGTTTCTGAAATACTCAAACCAGTCCATCTGGCACCAACACCCATGTCACAGTGAAAGTCACAGAGATCACAATTTTTCCCATTCTCATGTTTAAAGTGAACATTACTCTTGATTTGTATCTGCATGATTTTATGCTTTGTGCTGCTGTTAAGGGATTGGCTGATTAGATAGGTGTACCTAATAAAGTGGCCAGTGAGTGTATGAACCAGCTCTTATTATCTTTGTGAGGACCTTCCACTGACTCATTGCTGTAGCTATTTAATGCTATGCCTACACGGGGATGCACAGTATTTATGATATATGTATATTAGGGCTGTAACGATATGCGAATCGAAATCGCGATACGCAGAGCCACGATCCGTATCGCGATACAAGAAGGCAGAATCGCGGTACACCCTTTCAAACTTCTCCTCAGCCCAAAAACAGAGGCGCTTCCAAACTTCAATTTATGAATACTTTACTTTTTATTTAAATTACATTTTAAACTTACTTAAATTACTTTTATTTTTTTATATCTATTAGTAAGTCGTTTTTTCGCCGACCTGCGACAATCTTCTGCGAGTCACGCAACGTCCACACTCGCCACTGGCAGAGCATTCATTTCTTTTAAGCGGTCGCCATTCTGGTTGCGACGCGGGGAGCGAATCTGTAAACAAGCAGCTCATTGGCTGGCTAGGTGTGCCACAAGCCAATCACAATCACTTGACCGGAAAGGCATGCAGTGTTGCCAGATTGGGCAGGTTTAGGTGCTTTTTGGCTGGTTTTGAACATATTTTGGGGTGGAAAAACGTTAGCAATATCTGGCAACACTGAAGGCATGTCTGCTTGGGCAGAAGCCTTCTGCGGCAGTTACATTTTGACACGCGAGCAATGTTTCACCCTAAAAATTCCGTAATTTCCATCTGTTTTCCGCGATCACAGAAAATCATTGGCCCTATGAGAGTGAGACAGTGAGAGAGCCACCCCCCCCCCTCCAAAAAAAAAAAAAATCTTAACGGATTTACACGATTTGGAAAAATGACTTTTTCAGAACCGGAAAAAACAGAGCTTCCGGCTCAACAGTATTATTTTGAGAAATAAAACAATCTTTGGATATACATTTGTTCATTTTTGCATACATATTACTCATTCTCTGCAGTGGTCTGAATTATTTGTTATTAAATAGTTAATGTAAGTAAGTAAATGTTAATAAGTCAAATTTACTACTTTAAAAAAACATTTAAAAAAATCGTGGGCGTATCGAATCGTGGGTCAAAAATCGCGATACGAATCGAATCGTGAGTTGGGTGTATCGTTACAGCCCTAATAGATAGATAGATAGATAGATAGATAGATAGACTTGGAAAAACTATTTGTAGTATTTTTAAAATACAAAGTCACACTAGTTTATTTTGACACATGGTGCAGCTGCTGTATTTCGTAGTTAATTATGATACACTTACAATAAAGGTATTTGGTGTCTTATTTTAAAATACATTTTGATGTGTTTTGGTCCATCCCTGTGCCTACATTTAAACCTAATCCAAACATTAACCTCAGTACCCAGAATAAAATCTGTTTTATATACATTAGTGTATCTTAAAAAATTAGAATATTGTGAAAAAGTTATCTTTTTTAAATTTAATTCAAAAAGGTAACCTTTCATATATTCTATATTCATTACATATAAAGTGAAATATTTCAAGCCTTTTTTTTTTGTTTTAATTTTGATGATTATGGCTTCTAGCTCATGAAAACCAGAAATTCAGTATTTCAAATGACTAGAATATTTCCTAAGATCAATCAAAAAATGATTGACAGAAATGTCCAACTTCTGAAAAGTATGCTCATTTATACACTCAATACTTGGTTGGGGCTCCTTTACCATGAATTACTGCCTCAGTGCGGCGTGGCATGGAGAAGATCAGCCTGTGGCACTGCTGAGGTGTTACTGAAGCCCAGATTGCTTTGATAGCAGCCTTCAGCTCGTGTGTATTTTTGGGTTGGGTGTTTCTTATCTTCTTTTTGACAATAGCCCATAGATTCTCTTTGGGGTTCAGGTTAGGCGAGTTGGCTGGCCAATCAAGCACAGTAATATCATGGTCAGCAAACCATTTGGTAGTAGTTTTGCACTGTGGGCAGGTGCTAAGTCCTACTGGAAAAGGAACTGGGCATCTTCATAAAGCTTGTCAGCAGATGTAAACATGAAATGCTCTAAAATCTCCTGGGAGACAGCTGCGTTGACTTTGGACTTGGTAAAACACAGTGGACCAATACCAGCAGATGACATGGCATGCCAAATCATCACATACTGTGGAAATGTCACACTGGACTTCAAACGCTTTGGATTCTGTGCCTCTCCACTCTTCCTCCAGACTCTAGGACCTTGATTTCCAAATGAAGTGCAAAATTTCCTTTCATCTGAAAAGAGTACTTTGGACAACTGAGCAATAGTCCAGTTCTTTCTCTCCTTAGCCCAGGTAAGACGCTTCTGATGTTGTCTCTGGTTCAGTTGTAGCCCCTTTCCTGAAGATGTCTGTGCGTGGGGGCTCTTGATGCACTGATACCAGCCTCAGTCCACTCTTTGTGAAGCTCTCCCAAATTCTTGAATAAACTTTTCTTGACAATCCTCTCAAGCCTACGGTCATCCCTGTTGCTTGTGCACCATTTCCAGCCAGCCTTTTCAGCAGTGACTTTTTGTGGCTTACCCTCCTCATGGAGGGTGTCAGTGATCATCTTCTGGACAACCATCATGTCAGCAGTTTCCCCTATGATTGTGGTTGCGTGTACTGAACTAAACTGAGAGATACATGGTATTTATACTCTTTTACTCAAACTTGAAATGAAATGTATAAATATTTTGAGTATTTTTAAAAAAAAAATTAACTGTTGGCCACAATTATCAAAATTAAATTAGAAAAACTGATCGAAACATTTTAGTTTACATGTTGAGTCTGGAATATATTAAATTTTCACTTTCTTAAATAACTGATGGAAAATAGTGAACTTTTTCACAATATTGTAATTTTTCGAGACGCACTAGTGTGTGTGTGTGTGTGTGTGTGTGTGTGTGTATAAAATTCCTCACCCGCCCCTCCTTCGGGTGGTATTTTTTTCCTCAAGCTTTGCCTTTCTGGATAGAGATCTCAGATGTTGTTCCTGGGATCTGTTGGAGCCACTCTCCCAGTTTGGGGTTACTGCACCGAGGGCTCCTATCACCACGGGGACCACTGTTGTCTTCATCTTCCACATGATTTCTAGCTCTTCTTTTAGCCCTTGATACTTCTTGAGCTTTTCAAGTTCCTTTTTCCTGATGTTATTGTCACTTGGTATTGCCATATGTATCACCACAGCCTTGTTCTCCCATTCGTCCACCACTATCATGTCCAGTTGGTTAGCTATTACCAGTTTGTCCGTCTGTATCTGGAAGTCCCACAGGATCTTAGCTTGGTCATTCTCAACCACCTTCAGAGGTGTGTCCCACTTTGACTTTGGGACTTCCAGTCCATACTTGGCACAGATGTTTCAGTCCACTATGCCAGCCACTTGGTTATGGCATTCCATGTATGCTCTTCCTGTGAGCATCTTACACCCTGCTGTTATGTGCTGAATTGCCTCAGGGGCATCTTTGCATAGTCTGCACCTGGGGTCCTGCCTTGTGTAGTCGACCCTGGCCTCTATCGATCTTGTGCTTAGGGCCTGTTCCTGTGCAGCTATGATTAGTGCCTCTGTGCCATCTTCCAGTACAGCTTTATCCAGCCACAAGTCAGATTTTTCAATATCAGCCACTTCTTCTATCTGCCAGTGGTACGTCCTGTGCAGTGGTTTGTCTTTCCATGATGGTTCCTCTTGCACTTCCTTCTTGGGTTTCTGCTGCGTGAGGTATTCATGAAGCACTTCATCATTTGGGGCCATCTCCCTGATGTACTCGTGGATCTTTATTGTTTTATCCTGGATAGTGGCTCTGATGCTCACCAGTCCTCGGCCTCCTTCATTCCTCTTAGCGTACAGTCTCAGGATGCTGGACTTGGTGTGAAACCCTCCATGCATTGTCAAGAGTTTTCTTGTCCTGATGTCAGTGGCTTCTGTCTCCTCCTTTGGCCAGCTTATTGTGCCAGCAGGGTATCTAATGACCAGCAGGGCATAGGTGTTGATGGCCCAGACCTTGTTCTTTCCATTTGGCTGACTTCTCAGGACTTGCCTTACCCTCCGTAGGTATTTGGCTGTTGCTGCTTTCCTAGCGGCCTCTTCATGGTTGCCATTTGCCTGCAGGATTCCAAGGTACTTGTAGCTGTCTTCCATGCCTCCTATTATGCCATCTGGCAGCACCACCTACTCAGTTTTTACTGCTTTCCCTCTCCGTGTTACCATCCAGGCACACTTACCTCACCTGAATGACATTCCAGTGTCATTGCTGTAGATCCTGGTGGTGTGGCTCATTGAGTTGATGTCTCGCTCAGACCTGGCATACAGCTTGATGTCATCCATGTAGAGGAGGTGGCTGATGGTTGCTCCCTTTTGCACTCTGTATCCAGAGCCGCTCTTGGTGATTATCTGGCTGAGGGGGTTCAGTCCTATGCAGAACAGCAGCGGGAATAAGGCATCTCCCTGGTATATGCCACACTTGATGGTGACCTGTGCTATTGGCTTGAAGTTGGCCTCTAGGGTTGTTTTTCACAGCCTCATTGAGTTCTTGATGAAGGTTCTGAGAATCCTGTTGATGCAGTTTCAAGCATTACAGGATCCATGTGTGGCTTTCTTGTAATCATAGGCTTTTTTGTTGTCAATCCAGGCAGTGCACAGATTGGTATGTCTTGTTCTGCAGTCTCAAGCTACTGCACTGTCTACCAGTAGCTGATGTTTTGCTCCTCTACTGTTCCTACCCATTCCTTTCTGGGCCTCACTCATGTATTGAGTCATGTGCCTACTCATCCACTGTGATGCCTGACAGCAGCTTCCATGTTGTGCAGAGGCAGATTATCAGGCAGTAGTTGGTTAGGACAGCTCCTTTTTGTGGGTCTGTCAGGATCAGGACTGTTCAACCTTCAGTCAGCCATTCCGGGTGAGCCCCATCCATGAGCAGCTGGTTCATCTGTGCTGCCAAGTGCTCATCTAGTGAGGTTAGCTTATCTTTTCCTCAATGTTAGGATATATATATATATATATATATATATATATATATATATATATATATGGACTATCCTATCATTCCGATAGATGATTTCTCAGCAAGACTTCTGGTGTTTCCATTGGTGTGATAATAACCCTATCCTTGATCCACAAATACGTTTGCAGAGTGGGCACTGATAACCTGTGGCAACAGCACTGTCCTTGTGATATGCAAGCTTATCACAACCTTGCGGTCTGTGCTGCCTTTAGCTTTGCCACTCTGTCTTCCTCAAACCTTCTGACTGCAGTATGACACTTCTGACGCCAGACAGTTTTGTCCAGTGTGAGGTCTTCCCACTGCACACCTAGATGGCAGGCACAGAGGTTGCTTTTGAGTGTGTCTCTATATCTGAAAACGTGGCCTACCAACAAAGCGATTCCCAGTACTTCGCTGACCATAGAAGATTGCCTTGGGAATCCTACTGTCCGACATTCTTACCAAATGGCCAGCCCAGCGCAGTTGTGCCCCAAGTATCAGGCTCTCAATTCCTGGTAACCCACATCAATCCAGCACTTCTGTGTTGGGGATTTTGTCCTGCCATTTTATTCTACAGATGGAGTGAAGGCATCTGAGAGGGAACTGCTCTAGCTGTTCAGTGTGTTTTCTATACACTGTCCAAGTCTCACATCCATATAATAGAGTGGTGATGACCACGGCCTTGTACACTCTGATTTTTGTCACCAGTTTGACTCCATGATCATCCCAGAGTCGACATCTTAACCTTCCAAAGGAGGAGTTGGCCTTGGCTATGCACTGTGTAATTTCATCATCAATGGTAGCAGAGTTAGTAATTATGCTACCAAGGTAGCAGAAGCTTTTCACAGGCTTCAACGGGAGTTATCGATTGTGACTAAAGGGTCCTCATAGTGTTTCCCTGGTGCAGGTTGATAAAGCACTTCAGTCTTTTTCAAGGATATTGTTAGTCCAAAGCATTTGGTTGCACGTGCAAAGCAACCAGTGATGAACTGGATGTCTTCCAAGGTGTGTGCTACCAAGGCACAATCATCTGCGAAGAGTAACTCTGATTATCCTTTCCAAGACTTTGGTATGTGCCTTCAGGTGTCCCAGATTGAATAGGCCTCCATCAGTTCTAAACTGGATGTAAATACCTCTGTCCATATCCTTGAATGCATCCAGCAACATGACTGAGAATACTATGGAAAACAATGTGGGTGCTAGTACACATCCCTGTTTGGTTCCATTTGAGACTGGGAAGCGGTCTGATGTTACTCCTGACTCCTGTACTCTTGCCATCATTCCATCATGGAAAGAGCAGATGAGTTTCACAAACTTGTCAGGACAGCCAAGTTTCCTTAATATTTTCCATAGGCCTTCGCGGTCGACAATATTGAAGGCCTTAATTAGGTCAACAAACAAAGCAAAGAGGTCCTGATTTTGCTCTTTGCACTTTTCTTGCAGTTGCCTGACTGCTAAGATCATGTCAGCAGTACCACATCCTGAGTGAAATCCACACTGTGATTCAGGGTATACAGTTCCTACGAGATGTTTAATCATACGATTGAGGATAATGCATGCCAAGATTTACCCTGCTATGGATAGGAGAGAAATGCCATGGTGGTTGTCACAGGAGGTCCTGTCCCCTTTCCGCTTGCACAATGGATGCATCTTTCATGTCCTGTGGCACTGAACTAAGCAACCATACTGTAGGTGCTTATATAAGACTAGCAGTTTCCTCTGCATGTAAACACCTCCACATTTGTAGACTTCGGTGGGAATTCCATCAGCTCCTGGTGCTTTTCCAGAAGAGGCTTGCTTTACGTATCTCAAGAAGAGGCTTGCTTTATCTGTTCTTCGTCTGACGAGGCCTGGTCTGCACTATGTGTTTGGCTGTTGTATACTTCCATTTGGTCACATGGCATGACATGTAGGCTTTATGTGCTGTGTGCATATTATCAAGGAGAACACTTATTTCATCATCGTTTTCATCAAATCAGTCCTGATGTTTCCTTTTCATGAAACCAAGTACCTCAGCAGCATTGGTGTAGATAGCTGTACTGAAAGTTTTTCAGACTTCCTCGATATCTGTATCTGGTGGTATGTCCTCCAGGTACACATCTTCATCAAGTTTTGCCCTGAGCATGTTTGTTGTCTCTAGGTTTTCAGACGTGAGACATTGAGTTTCTTCAAAGGTTTAGATCTACTCCTGGATCTGTTTGGCACAATCTTGAGGGCCATCATGCTTTTGACCATTCTATGGTCAGACCAGCACTCTGCTCCTTGCGTGACTTGTGTGATTTTGACATCCTTGAGGTCTCTTTGGTGGGTTATGATGTAATCAATTAGATGCCACTCTTTTGAATGATGATGCATCCAAGTTGCCTTATATTTGTTATAGAGTTGAAACATAGTGTTGGTGATGGCAAGTTTGTGCTGCCAACATGTGCCGAGGAGCAGAAGACCATTTGAATTAGCTCTGCCAATTCCATGGTGTCCAAGTATGTGTTTCCATGCCTGTGTGTTTCTGCCTACTCTGGTATTGAAATCCCCATAACAATTACTTTGTCTTTGTGAGGGGTATTTCTTATGGTTTTATCAAGTTCCTTGTAGAAACCCTCTTTTTCAGCATCTGTATATGCTAAGGTTGGTGCATAAACATTTATGATGGTAAGATAACACTGACATGAAATTTTGATGCGGATCTTCATGAGTCTATCACTGTTGCCTTTTGGTAGTGTTTCCAGGTTCCAGGCAATGGTGGAACGGACAGCAAAGCCAACATCACCAGTCCTAGGTTCTCCTTCGGGCTTGCCGATTCGGAACAAAGTGTATCCTCCTTGGACTTTTTCTAGGCTTGATTCACCTGAGAATCTGGTTTCACTAAGTGCTGCTATATCGATGTTGTATCGTTTGAGTAATCGGGCCACCAGGGCTGTTCTGCCTTCTGGTCTGTCTTGATTTTCCAGTAAGGTGCGGACATTCCAAGTAGCCAAATTGAGTGGATGTTGTACAATTTTCTTTCTGTGGGTTTGACCGCATATCTGGATGGCCAGTCAGGTGCGGTTTCCTGACAGGCTGGTGTGGGGTGAGCAATTTTTAGGGATCCTTTTCAGTACCCCTTCCCTGTCGGGGGAGAACAGTGCTATCCCTAAAAAGGGTTGCTCTGATGCTCAGGCAGGATACGAATGTCACTGTCACCTTGCTCAGTGGCAAGCGACCATCACACCTGAACTGCCTATGTGCAGGTTTGTCGCTAGAGACTTCCAGCAGCATCCTCTGCTTGTCCCCGTTGCCACTTGCCCATTGCCGTAGGGCTTGTTCCTGGATCTGCTGAGTGACCTGCACCTGAATGGATTTCAGTGAGAAAGGCTTGTGCTGGACCAGTCCCACTCTCTCACCCATTGAAGTCATATGCAGACTAGTGCAAAAGTGCCACAAGTCAGGCGACAGCCATGGGTGCAGGTTTGTGTAAAGTGTCCTTCTCCTAGGCAGTTGCCTACTATGGCTGAAGAGCCTTGCCTACCCTGCTATTTAACCCATAGCTGGGGCATGGTCACTGGATGCCAGGGCATGTCCACATGCCAGTGGGCCTGCACATTACAGCTTTAGGGTCCATGCCACTCCGAGATCCCCCAACAGCTTAGTCTGGGGCTGCTAGGTGCCCAGCTACTGTGTGTCACCACAAGGAGGTGTTGTGGGAGTCTTGACTTAGGAGAGGTTATGTACTGGCAGAGGAAGACTTATAGATGCTTCCCTTTTTGCAAAAGCTAGCCAGTGGCAGCAGCTGAAAGCAGAACTGTAAAGCGCTACTACTACACTACTGTACTAGATGCATCACTAAGCCCTGTGGACACACACACACAGATATATATATACGTATGTATGTAAAGTAGCATTTTTTTGTGTTGGCAAAATCTCATATTTCCTCACATTGAGATCAAAACAGTCAGACATTATTCCCATTGTGGGGTGGTTTAGTCTCTACCAAGACATGAAAACATGCACAGATCGTTTACACACAAACTCTTCTTCCTCACTGTTACAAACTAACATACACATACACACCCACACGCTACTTCCTCATTCATTCCACGTTCTCTCACTCCCGCTTCTCTTCTTCAGTAAAGCTTCCCTGCTGTTTCACCTGCTGTTCTTCAGACACTGGTAGACCATGTAGTGAGACCTGGGTGAAGTTCTACCCATAATGGGCAGGTTTTATATGGTTTTATATAACTAACCAGGGAAAGGGTAGATAGAGAGAGGAGATACAATAGAAGGACTTAGTAAGTGTGGTACTGATGTGATAATCATGAGTATAAAGCTTGTTTAACACAGTGTCCTGCCAAAATAATGCGAGTTATTATATTATTGTCTGATATTTGTTGTACATTACTTACAGAATATACACGTAATAAAAATATGACGCCGTGGACAGTGCTCAACAGCAGGGGAGAGAGAGAGAGAGAGAGAGAGAGAATCGGCCTTTTATTCTGCTGCTGCAACAGAAAATGTGAATGAGGAAGCGGCTGATCTGAATCTATGGCCTGCTTTATCTGTCTTTTGTCAGATGCTTTTTTTTTTTGCATTTTTCAGTTGGAAAGAATAATGCAGGCACATACTGTATTTGGCCATATAAATGTGCACTTATTCAGATTTGTATTGAAAGCAATACATTTTGGCAGGAGCAGTTGTGAGATGAGACAGGTCACATGACAGATTCGCTGTTGCAAAAGTCAGGTACTTTTCGGCTTTCATGAGGTATTTATTGATATTATATATTATATTCTAAGGATTATGTTTGTGAGAGAGAGCAGATTGATAAACAGTGTATTAATTAGCATTCAACAACATGGTGGTGCAAGTGGTTAGCACTGTCGCCTCACAGCAAGAAGGTTCTGGGTTCGAGCCCAGTGGCCGACAGGGGCCTTTCTGTGTGGAGTTTGCATGTCCTCCCCATGTCTGTGTGGGTTTCCTCCGGGTGCTCCAGTTTCTCCCACAGTCCAAGGAGAAAACCTCTATAATAATAATAATAATAATGCTCCCTAGACACTTTGATGGCTGAAGCTGTCAGAGCGGCCACGACACTGTAGTGATATGCCAAAATGGATGGAACTAATGTTCATGTAATTAACAGAGATATTATCATAAACTTAAAATTCATGACAATACCAGAGTTGTTTTAGTGACAGTACAAGTCTAAAAAATGCTCTTGATAAATTCAACATGCTGAATGTGTTCTTGTATCCTCAGGAGTGATGACATAAAGGGACAGAATATCAGTGCTGGTTTATAATAAATATATGGCAGTTTTTAAAATATGAATGCAATAAATTATGCTGGTGTCTGTGAAAATAGACTAATGACAATGATGTACTGCAGGAAATCATGGGTGGGCAAACTTGCCTGCTTTTTTTACCTCCGCCAAGGAGGTTATGTTTTCGGTAGTGTTGGTTTGTTTGTTTGTTGGTTTGTCTGTTAGCAACATTATGGAACAAGTTATGAACGGATTGCTCTGAATTTTTTTCCAGAGGTGTGACTGGGCACAAGTAACAATCCATTAAATTTTGGCGGTGATCCGGATCACCTTCTGGATCCCGGAATTATTTAAAGGATTCTTGGCGGAGGTCTGCGCTCTCTGGGTGCTTTTCTAGTTTTAAATATATTTATTTTTTTTAATAACAGTTCACTCTTTATTTATTTATTTATATTTAATTAAATATGCTACCACTGTGCCCCAAAACTCCTGGAGAAAATCTTCAGAGGTACGCTTGTCGCCACTTTTGGCATGTCTTAACTGAAATGAAATTGAGCAATATGGTCTTTGTTTTGTTATATTTGAGCTCTTACTCATGCCCACATGAAAGTAAAAACCTCCTGCCTGCATCACTTTTTAGTCATCCTTGTGTTCTGCCGGATCTCAGTCCTGATGCACGACTTTAACTCAAACACGTCCTGTGAACAAGTCGCATGCCTCCTATTCATATCTGCATTTGTAGAGCATTTGTTCTGTTCATTATAAATAATGTTAGCATTAGCATTTGGTTACGAATATGGGGGATAGCCATGGCCTAATGGTTAGGGAAGCAGCTTTGTGACCAAAAGGTCTCTGGTTCGATTCTCTGGGCCAGCAGGAATGGCTGAAGTGTCCTTGAGCAAGGTACCTTACCCCCAACTGCTCTACAGGCTGCTCTGGGTATGTTGTACGTCGCTCTGGATAAAAGCGTCTGCTAAATGACAATGTAATGTAATATTCTGAGCACTGTCTGAAAGAATTTCAGGTATACCCATTCCTCATGCTCCTGTAGAAATTCCATCAGAATTGTTTCTCCTCTTGCTTGGAAGCAGTCAAGCCTACAGATGAAAAGTGGCTAATGAGGAACCTTTAACATTTTCTCATCTGGTATTGTTAAGTTGGACTTCTGCACAATACACAGGCAGCATAATCAGACCTTGTGTACTTGCAGCCCCCTAATTAATTCCTTTCATGTTGCTCCAGTGCATAATCAGTATTTTGTTTGCTCAGGGCATCGGCAGGGCTTGAAAGTACAGATCAGGTGTGTCCCTCCTGGCAGACGCTTGAAACATTAATTGGACTCAATCTCCCATTGAACTGGTCAAGTGAGCATCTGGGCTCTGGTCCCAGTGTCCTCTCAACTGAGTTGATCTGTTTGACCTGGTGCATGAGACTGAAGCAGGGACGCAGTGACGTGCTATACTCAGCCATGACACATGAAAGGTCGGCTGGTTTGAAGAGTGACAGCGGCAGCTGCTCCCAGTACTTATTTTCATCTTTCTTCTCACAGATGCATTTTGTTATCGTGACCTATCGTACTCTAAATGCAAGTCTGACCCCACAGATTCGGCTGTGCCATTTGGCCTCCTGTGTTTGTTCTGCTCAGATGGACAGACATCTTTATTATGTCCCACCTTGTTTACATCAACTGAAGTCCATCTGGCACTTGTTTGTAAGCCTTTGTTGTGCTGATTTGTACTGTCTAACCTTACACTGCTGGTGCTGTGACTCTCCTGCACCAACACCTTAATGAGCATCAGCTAGAGGCGTGCAGCTTTGTCTGCGATCTGGAGAAGACAAAAGTAACAGAATGTAAGATGGACAGGGTAGGATTTCAGAGCCAGAGGGAAAATGTTTACAGTGTGCCTCTGTGCCACGAATTTCAGTCCAAACCAACATGGAGAAGAGTGTCCCTAGCAACAGTTAACACTCGCAGAAATGGTTGAATAGCGTTCCATCCATCCCTAAGGAGTTCATCAACACAATAACCACAACCAATCTTTTTACCCAGAAGAATGCATGTGTACACACACACACACTGGCACAACTACGTACAGATTTTTGTGTTCTAACATTCCTATTTTTGGTTTTCCTTCCTCATGTAGATCTTTATTCTGCTGATGCATGGGAATGATTCTTCACTGACAAGAGAAAACAGTCAGGGTTTTGCCCTCTAAGAAAAACTTGGCTGATATTTCTGTGATGATTTTTTTTTTTTACAGTCAGGGTCATCCACCACATTGCTTTTCTTGTGCTATTTTTATCATATTGTCTTGGTCCTCTTTAGCAGTGTAGATGCAATAAGAGTTGAGAAAAAAAAAAACTCTCTTCTTATTCTTACCTTGTCACATAATTGCTCATGAGAGCTTGTATTTAAATACCACAGCCTTGGACATGAAGGAAATGAAACACTGCCACTTGTTAAATACCATCAGCATCAAGCGAAATGTTAAGTTCCTGGATGAGGCATTTTCAGATGGATGATGATGATGATGATGATGCAGTTCGATTAGAGCTCACTTGATAGGGTAAGCAAGTTATTACAGTAAAAATTATCATTTCCAATGATTTCAGCTTCCTCCAAGCTGACTCCCAACAAGCCTGTAAACAATCTTTCTAATCATGTTTCTGTACGCTGGGCAATTCTACTTCACTTTGCCTCCTGGCAGTAATGAGAGCCCCTGATTGGGTGGAGAAATTGGCAAGTTACAATATATCTTTGGACAAGCAGCAATTTGAGTTCAGAAAAAAGAAAACTCAGTGTCTTAGAATGGCACAGAAAATGCATCTTGCATTAGAAAAGAGCAATAAAGTCCTCACGATAACTGGCTTTGGAGAGGGAAATGCGCTTCTGTTACTGTTTTATATCCACAAGGCTGGCCACTACGCTCAGCTAGATGCTGTGAAGAGGACTGAAAGAAAAGCTGTCCACTTTTGTTTGATTCATTTAATCACCGTAAATATATTAATAGGTTTAAAATGAGCACTACTTAGTGTTTCTTTAGGCAGACTGAGTAATGGCATTCTAATGGCTTTGACACCGTCTTCCGGAATTGAACTGCTCTGTGCTATTGTGCAGCATCACATTTGTGTGAGTGGTGTTTATGATTGAGTTAGCTTCAGAGTGCACCTTCATTACAGAATTATTTGGACTGAATGTTTGGAGACATCGTTGACCTTGGTGTGACCTCCATTTAACTCATGATAATCCAGCGTTTAACCTTGCAAACAGAACAAACAGTAGCAGTTGACATATTGCTTGGCACTGCAGGTATGATTTGTGAAGATCTTCCGAGTCTAAGTGATGCCTGTCAGTCTGTCTATATGTCTGTCTGTCTGCCTTGGCTCAGGCCCAGAACTTTCTGAAGAGCCAAGTTACACTCGAAACAAAGAGCTGGACAACCCCTGCTATTGCATTCATCCTTCAAAAACACATACGCATGCAAATGAATGCACACACACACACACACACACACACACACATGCACACACTTAACCTTGAACCCTGGTCACTTGCCTCCTCAGCTGGATCTTAAAGGAGATACGCATAACCATGGCCTCACTTTTTGTTTATAAATGCTTTGAGATCTCAAAAATGGCATAGGAATAGTTTTAAGCGTTAACAATAAATCTAGTGTAGTCATTTTTACAATTAAAGTGATTCATATAGGTAGCGGTCTGAGTGAATGACCTTGACATCTGTGACGTCAAAGCGGGAAGGCTATCGGTCTCATCGCCATTTCCGCTATGCTAAAACACAGAGCTAACTGCAACTTCGATCCTCCATTCTGAGCTAATTTATCACCATGACACGTAGATTTATTGCTGGCAGGTGCAGCAACATGACAGAAGGTGGATTTATGTTGCATTCGTGGCCCAAGAATGTTCCAACTGCAAAGATTTGCACGCGTTTTGCGAAATTCATGGATTGGGCGCCTACGAAGTGGTCTCTCCTCTGCTCTGCACATTTTACTGAGGACTTATATGAAACCTCTGTCTGTTGAGGAGCATTGGCTATAAGCCCATATTGAAAGAGGGTGCAGTACCAACAATTAAAGGAAAATAAAACTACAAGAAAAGGAAAGTAAGTTCAGTTGCACCCGTTCTCCCGGAGTGTGAGCCGAGCAGTAATGGCCGAATACTCAGTATGGAGAAAACAGAGAATGATTGGACCAGTCATCAGATTTCTCCACTGGATATGCTTGCCTCAGCAGCAATATCTTGCCCTTACGTGGAAGAAGCGAATGAACAAAGAACTGAAAGTCAGATTGTTTCAAAACAATTGGCCACAAGCTTGGCCTTCAGGAAGCAAGAGCACAGACAGGTAAGATGCGACTCTCATTTGGTTACATAACAAAAACAACAAGACTCGTTGTTTACCTGCATTTAGATTAATACATGTAACTTGTATTGTGTATTTAAGTTACCGGTATAAGATTATTTAATTTTCTTCAGAATGTGATTATCTCAGTTCATCTGATTATTTAATTAGCCTTTTATGTTTTATCAGTGAAAATGCATGCATGTACATGTGTGTTGCATAAGTTATAACGCCTATCCTGTTTTAATAAGAGTCACATGAGACTGTCATTCATAATTCAGTTCCATCCAATTCTCTAGACGGCTTTGTTCTCTGGCTTTATTTCATAAGGTGGGGGCCTTCGTGGCCAACGTGTTACTATCGGATTCACTTTCCGATGGTTCGAACTGATACGGTTCTACATGTACACACACTCCAATTTCAGGACTATTATAGTCAGATGTACTACTATCTGAGGAATCCGAAGACTCTCCAATAAATCCGAACAAAGAAGCCATTGCAACCACTCTCACCTGCCGAGTCTGGCTTTGGTCAATAGCACCGGTTCCCGCTGTGACGTCACCCACCCAGGGCTGGCTGGCTCAGTGGGGCAGCTCGAATGCCAACTTTGTGGTTGATTTTAACTCTCAAAAGAATATTTTTTTTATTCCCAATTATGCAGCATACAAGATGGAGATACTATCTATTCAGAAATGTAATTACAAATAAAGGTTCTGCGTATCTCCTTTAAATCACCCACTTGTCTTTTTGCAGCAATGTCTCCACTATCTCCATTACAATGATCTCATCACTGACAATCAGAACAGGTTCTCCCTCTTTCTCTCTCTCTCTCTCTCTCTCTTTCTCTCACATCTTTACAGATGCTCCTCTTTCCATTTCTCTCTCTATCAGCATGTTTCTGCTGCATGCATTGTTATTAAAGGTTTCAATCCACAGTCATCCCTTGTATACAGTATGACTTTTATTATTATGGCTATTCACTTTTGAGCACACGGATGTTCATGCTATCTAGATTCTGAGGACTGACAAGCACACTCTCCAGACCACACAACATTTCTGTATAACTAGACTGCTTCTTATTATGCGTGGATTGCCTTCCCATCTCTCATTTGCCTGGAGTGTTGATTAGCCAGGCGTTTGTGTACTAATGCCTCGGTCCCTTCAGGACCTCTTGGCACTCATGTACCATCACACAAAGGATATACTTATTCATACTCATGCTCATTATTAAACGGCTGCCAATATACTTCCTTCCCCTGACTTATTATTTCCTATTTCGCATGCTGATGATCTGCAGAGCAACAAATGACCCCACTGACTGGCGGTGTTAATCACTCTTCACATCAGGAAATGAATAAATGAACCCCTCCATGATTAGTGTCAGTTATCTAAGTGTCTGTGGGCACTCCTTCTGTAATATCATCCCCTCAGCTGGAAGAGAAATGCAGTAGATAATGATGGGAGGTTTCTATGTCTCAGTGTAATCTGCTTCACCAAAGTTAACTGAGCAGTGTCTCAGAAACTGAGCAGAAATGCTTTTTGAGCAAAATGAACTCCTTTACTTGTTAAAAAGGCTAAAGTAAAATCCCTGCTGATTTAATATAATAATGTGACATGATTTTGTTTGAACCTGCTTGTTTCTAAATAGAGTTGGAAAAATTACTATAAATACATCCATATCAATCTACTACATGTTCACCCCGACTCATTCAGTAATATGTCGCCATTGCACTACATTGGAAGATGTTCCAGTTTTATTTTGTGTAATCTGGTCTAAATCAGAAGCACCGATTCTTCACTACTGTATCATTAGAATAAGCAAACTATGTTTACTGAGCGCTCTGATTACTTATGAACATACTTCTGTATCAAAGTTCACATTTCATGTTGGAAAGTTGTAGCAGCTGGCTGATCGTCAGCTTATAAATATTCAGAGAAGCTTTCAGCAAGCATTTGCTCTACAGGGATAGCTTTGGAAAAACTCAAAACCCATAAAAATCCTTATCTGTTGCATTTGCTCACATTATCTGTTTCTATGGAAGCAGTAGAT
Organism: Neoarius graeffei; assembly: GCF_027579695.1. Taxonomy (NCBI): domain Eukaryota; kingdom Metazoa; phylum Chordata; class Actinopteri; order Siluriformes; family Ariidae; genus Neoarius; species Neoarius graeffei. The sequence goes on along the minus strand of NC_083581.1, from coordinate 21,698,233 downwards.
CTTAGACATTTAATAATTATTTTTTTCTACTGAGGTTCTAAATATCCATGGGCTAAACTGGATAAGAGAAGGGGGGAAAGAGAGAGAGAGACACACAACACTCCATTCTTTTGGCAGTGAATCTAAATATAGATTTTTGCCATCCATCAGAGTGAACCATTGGCCCGCTTCCAGACTGTATTGATTTACTTTACAAAGTACTCGAATGGGTTGGATATCCGTGATTACCCAATTCATTACTGTAGTCCTTCAAAGTGGTAGAAAATTAGATAAAAGCAAGGCGAGATGGGATAACCTAAACCGTACTGTATGCATGTCTGGTTGGGTAAAGTGCTCTCTAAACCAATTACCTCAGCTTAGTTTAAGCTAAAATTACATGCGTTGTTGTTTTTTCCTCCTGCACCCTCTTTTTTCATGATGTCAATACATACAGTAGCGGTCAGAAGTTTGGACACGCCTTGTAATACTTTATTTTCATTAATTAAAAGAGGAAGAGGAAGAAGAAGAAGCCTTTATTTGTCACATGCACACTTAAGCACAGTGAAATTCGTCCTCTGCATTTAACCCATCTGGAGCAGTGAACACACGCATGCACACACACACACACACACACACACACACACACACACACACACACACACACACACACAAAAGCGAGCAATGAGCACACACAAATACCCAGAGCAGTCACTTCATGTTGTAAAGTAATGATGGATGTCGTTTCTTTTTACTTAGTTGAGCAGTTCTTGACATAATATGGATCACTACAGTTGTGGAATAGGGCTGTTTACTGTATTTTTTATGATTTACTATTTACTGTTTGATCACAAATCCATTAAGAAGGCAAGAAACTTGTCCACTAATTAACTTTTGACGAGGTACACCTGTTAATTGAAAAGCATTCCAGGGGCCTCATTTATAAAACTTTGTGCAGGATTTACGCCAGAAGATGGCATGCGCACAAAACTCAGAATGTGCGTGCGCACAGAAATATTCTGATTTATAAAACCGTGCGCACGCACGTTCCATGCCAATTTCCCTTTATAAATCACAATCCACTCTAAATTTGTGGCACCTGTGCGTACCTCAAGACACACCCACAATTGCCTATAAATATTCAGCGAAACGCCCTTAATGAATATTGATATCTGTGGACAACATGCCCAAAACAGAAGGAAAGGCAAAGAAGCGCAACTTCATCGACTGTGAAGTTGAAGTGCTAGTAGATGAAGTGGAGCAGCGTCGAGCTGTTTTGTTTGGAGGCCATAGTACGGGAGTTACAAATGCAAAAAAAAACGTGTGAATGGCAGCATGTGGCCGATGCGGTCAATTCTGTAGCTTCACAAGGCCATACTATGGCAGAGGGAAAAAAAATGGTCCGACATAAAGGTGGATGCCAAGAACAGGATTGCAGCACACCGCCAAAGCGTCCGTGCAATGGGCGGGGGGGAAGGGGAGCCGGAGCTCACCCCACTGGATCAAAAACTGGCTGGCATTATAGGGGAAACCCTCCTGAGTGGAGTTGTGCATGAGGAGGAGGGTGACACTGATGCTGGGCCACATAAACCAGCCGAAGACTCAGGTATGTAATTTTTTTTGGTTGTGTATCAAGGAACCACCTCACATTGCACGTGTGCCCCCCCTTGTTTGAAAAGGGTGTTAAATTAATTGAAATGAGTCTTCATCCAGAAAAAGTATTTTATTAACAAAAAAAATATCCCTTGCAGTTGCTGGGTGTGCCAGTGAGGCCAGCAGTGTGTCGGCTATGGCAGCGGAGGTCCCAAGGATGTCCACGGCCTCCGATGCATGTGCATCCATGCCGAAACCAGCCACCAGCGCCCGTATCCTAACAGATTCAGTGCTGCAGGTGCAGCGGGAACATGTGGATGCCGTCCACGAGGTCGCCCGGGAGTTAAAAGAAATAAAAAATGAGTTGTCTGCATTAAATGCCAGCGTTAAAGAATTTCTTAAAAAGTAATCATTTATTTCCATACCTAATTATTTACAAGCGGCGCATCACCTCCTCGCGCTGGCGCACGGCTCCTGCGTTTGGGTGGAATGCCTGGGGATAGGGATCGGGGTCGAGGTCAAGGTTGACCTCTTCAGCTTGCAAAGGCACATTTTGTATCTGTGCCACATTGTGCAGCACAGCACAGGCCCTAACAATCCTACAGACCTTTTCGGGTCTATAACATAGCACTCCCCCAGTGGCATCCAGACAACGCCATCTGCCCTTCAGGAGCCCGATGGTGCGCTCCACAACAGTGCGCGCCTGGCTGTGGCGCAGGTTGTAAATGGTCTCCTCAGGCGTTTGGGGGTTCATAAATGACGTGAGCAGCCACCGTTTCAGCAGATACCCACTGTCACCTACAACATAAATGAATGAGTAAAGGGTTGAATATTTAGAAATGGTCTAAGGATGGTTAGAAATACTTTCGGGATTTACGCATTAATCACCCGCACCCAGAAGCCAACCATCGCGCACAGCTTCAGCATCCAGTCTCCACCCAATGCTGCTATGTCTCAATATAAATGAATCATGGGTTGAACCAGGCCACTGGGCGACAACATTTGTGAGGACCATGTCCGTGTCACATATAACTTGGACATTGAGGGAATGAAAATGCTTCCTGTTAACAAAGGCAAATTCATTTTCATTCGGTGCCCTTATAGCAATATGAGTGCAGTCAATAGCACCGATCACATTTGGGAAATCAGACTTTGCTGCAAATTGCACTTTTTTATTTGCCTGTTCATCCACCGTGTAAGGAAACTTGATGTAGTTTGGTGATAAACCAATTACACCTCCTAACACTTCTGGCAAAATGCGGCTGAAGGTTGGCTGCGATATCCCAGACCAGTCAGCCAGTTCTTGCTGAAAAGTGCCAGTGGCCAGAAAGCCGATGCAGGTCAGCACTTGCAGCGAGACTGGGATGGCATGATTCCGGCGGGTACCTCTCTCCAACGCTGGGCCCAACTCAGCTATCAGGTGTAAAAGGACAGCTCGTGGCAATCTGAATTGGCTCATGAACCACTCATCGTCATTGGCCAACAAATCTTGTTGGTCTCTGAAGACTCGCTCTCTCCTAATTCTTCCATTTGCTACATCCTCCAGCAATGCCAAATACGCCATAGTGCATCATAAGACCTACCATGGCAAATCCCTCTTATATACTATTTACAGAGTAGGCAGCCTAACAAGCAACATGTGTGATAGCCTAATGATCAATATTGAAAAATGACACAACATGCATGAAAGCCATAAGTGGAGAATTAACAAAACTTAGCCTACTGCTTATGTTGCAAAAACATACAATGTATACTAGTGCATCTCAAAAAATTAGAATACCATGAAAAAGTTCCTTTTTTTCATAATTTAATTCAAAAAGGTAAACTTTCATATATTCTATATTCATTACATGTAAAGTGAAATATTTAAAGCCTTTTTTGTTTTAATTTTGATGATTATGGCTTTTGCTCATGAAAATCAGAAATCCAGTATCTCAAATTATTAGAATATTCCCTAAGATCAATCAAAAAAGGATTTACAATACAGAAATGTCCAACTTCTGAAAAGCATATTCATTTATGCACTCAGTACTTGGTTGGGGCTCCTTTACCATGAATTACTGTATCAATGCGGTGTGGCATGGAGGTGATCAGTCTGTGGCACTGCTGAGGTGTTATTGAAGCCCAGGCTGCTTTGATAGTGGCCTTCAGCGTATCTGTATTTTTGGGTTGGGTGTTTCTCATCTTCCTCTTGACAATACCCCATAGATTCTCTATGGGGTTCAGGTCAGGCAAGTTAGCTGGCCAATCAAACACAGTAATATCATGGTCAGCAAACCATTTGGTAGTAGTTTTGGCACTGTGGGTAGGTGCTAAGTCCTGCTGGAAAAGGAAATCAGCATCTCCAAAAAGCTCGTCAGCAGATGGAAGCATGAAGTGCTCTAAAATCTCCTGGTAGATGGCTGTGTTGACTTTGGACTTGATAAAATACAGTGGACCAACACCAGCAGATGACATGGCACCCCAAATCATCACAGACTGTGGAAACTTCACACTGGGCTTCAAACACCTTGGATTCTGTGCCTCTCCACTCTTCCTCCAGACTCTAGAACCGTGATTTCCAAATTAAATGCAAAATGTACTTTCATCTGAAAAGAGGACCTTGGACCACTGAGCAACAGTCCATTTCTTTCTCTCCTTAGCCCAGATAAGACACTTCTGACATTGTCTCTGGCTCAGGAGTAGCTTGATATTAGGAATGCAAAAGTTGTATCCCCTTTCTTGAAGATGTCTGTTCGTGATGGGTCTTGATACACTGACACCAGCCTCAGTCCACTCTTTGTGAAGCTCTCCCAAGTTCTTGAATCAACTTTTCTTGACAATCCTCTCAAGACTGCGGCCATCCCTGTTGCTTGTGCACCTTTTCCAGCCACCCTTTTCAGCAATGACCTTTTGTGGCTTGTGGAGGGCATCAGTGATCATCTTCTGGACAACAGTCAAGTCAGCAGTCTTCCCCATGATTGTGGTTGTGTGTACTGAACTAGACCGAGAGATACACTGTGTTCATACTGTTTTACTCAAACTCGAAATGAAATATTCTAATATTTTGAGATGTGGGTTTTTTTTAATGTTTTTGTACTGTATGCCATACTGATTAAAATTAAAATAGAAAAATGCTTGAAACATTTTAGTTTATGTGTAATGAGTCTATAATATATAACATTTTCACTTTCTTAAATAACTGATCGAAAATATTGAACTTTTTCACAATATTCTAATTTTTTGAGATGCACTAGTAGCCTATCAATTTGTCTTTATTGCCTTAAATAACATGTTATTTTTGACAAGTGCACAAAATTAAGGATTATAAATGTTAAGTCAGTCACGTCTTTGATGCGCGATGTTATGTTTGTGTTAAACTTCGCTTTTGAACCAATTTCGGGTCGTTCTCCCCGTTTCCTCCTGAGGTCGCACTTTCCGCCTTTCCCTTTTTTTTGCGCGTACGCATGGGTCAGAGCTTGCGTGGAGGTGCGCACATTTTACTGTCAAGTTCACTTTTTATAAATACTGAAACTTGCATAGACCGTGGCGTACGCATTCTTTTGCGCGTATGCATCGTTTATAAATGAGGCCCCAGGTGACTACCTCATGAAGTTGGTTACAGTGGTGTTTGAAAGTTTGTGAACCCTTTAGAATTTTCTATATTTCTGAATAAACGTGACCTAAAACATCATCAGATTTTCACACAAGTACTAAAAATAGATAAAGAGAACCCAGTTAAACAAATGAGACAAAGATATTATACTTGGTCATTTATTTATTGAGGAAAATGATCCAATATTACATATCTGTGAGTGTCAAATGTATGTGAACATCTAGGATTAGCAGTTAAATTGAAGGTGAAATTAGAGTCAGGTGTTTTCAATCAATTGGATGACAATCAGGTGCGAGCGGGCACCCTGTTTTATTTAAAGAACAGGGATCTACCAGAGTCTGAGCTTCACAATGCATGTTTGTGGAAGTGTATCATGGCACAAACAAAGGAGATTTTTGAGGACCTCAGAAAAAGCGTTATTGATGCTCATCAGGCTGGAAAAGGTTATAAAACCATCTCTAAAGAGTTTGGACTCCACCAATCCACAGTCAGACAGATTGTGTACAAATGGAGGAAATTCAAGACCATTTTTTACCCTCCACTTGAGGAAATTCAAGACCATTGTTACCCTCGAGTGGTCGACCAACAAAGATCACTCCAAGAGCAAGGCGTGTAATAGTCGGGAAGGTCACAAAGGACCCCAGGGTAACTTCTAAGCAACTGAAGGCCTCTCTCACATTGGCTAATATTAATGTTCATGAGTCCACCATCAGGAGAACACTGAACAACAATGGTGTGCATGGCAGGGTTGCAAGGAGAAAGCCACTGCTCTCCAAAAAGAACATTGCTGCTCGTCCGCAGTTTGCTAAAGATCACGTGGACAAGTCAGAAGGCTACTGGAAAAATGTTTTGTGGATGGATGAGGCCAAAATAGAACTTTTTGGTTTCAATCAGAAGCATTATGTTTGGAGAAAGGAAAAGACTGCATTCCAGCATAAGAACCTTATCCTGTCTGTGAAACATGGTGGTGGTAGTATCATAGTTTGGGCCTGTTTTGCTGCATCTGGGCCAGGACGCCTTGCCATCATTGATGGAACAATGAATTCTGAATTATACCAGCGAATTCTGAAGGAAAATGTCAGGATATCTGTCCATGAACTGAATCTCAAGAGAAGGTGGGTCATGCAGCGAGACAACAACCCTAAGCACACAAGTCGTTCTACCAAAGAATGTTTAAAGAAGAATAAAGTTAATGTTTTGGAATGACCAAGTCAAAGTCCTGACCTTCATCCAATCGAAATGTTGTGGAAGGGCCTGAAGCGAACAGTTCATGTGAGGAAACCCACCAACATCCCAGAGTTGAAGCTGTTCTGTATCGAGGAATGGGCTAAAATTCCTCCAAGCCAGTGTGCAGGACTGATCAACGGTTACCGGAAATGTTTAGTTGCAGTTATTGCTGCACAAGGGGGTCACACCAGATACTGAAAGCAAAGGTTCACATACTTTTGCCACTCACAGATATGTAATATTGGATCATTTTCCTCAATAAATAAATGACCAAGTATAATATTTTTGTCTCATTTGTTTAACTGGGTTCTCTTTATTTACTTTTAGGACTTGTATGAAAATCTGATGATGTTTTAGCTGCTTTGTAACAGTGTCTGTTGTTGAATCCATGGTAGGCATAAAATTGAGGGCAATTGAATTGAATGTCTGCCAACATCTACACTCCCATCACTTCGTCTTTAAATCATGAATGAGCATACATAGCAGTGCAGATGAAAGAATAGTGAACATCTTTTACAGGAGAATTTCTACTAGTTGAAAATACATCATCCTTATATAGTGAACATAATATGCACTATAGAAGACAAAGTAGAGGGTGAAATAAGTTTGTTGACCCGTTCATACTGGATCGTGTTTCTCTGTTATTCAGATTTGCAAATCCAGATGATAATGTCTCATTTAGTTCATTCTCTACTTCTACCTTCTAAAACATCCTCTGTATCTAAACTAACTTTAGTTAATATTTTTCATGGTGCTTCATTCCTTGATTATTTGTACACTACTGAAATGAGGTAACATTGTTCCTTTCCTGACATGAGTGAGTTTCCTGTCTTCTTCTTTTTGCTGTCTACCTTTCTATCAGCCTTGAAGGAGCAAGCTCTGGGCCTAAAGCTAGAGACCATCAGCCCTAACAAGTTCTGACTTCCATCTAATAGCATGTGATAATGTTTCAAATGATGGGTAATAACATCTCCCTCAGAAAGTCATTTGCAAGCCATCTTCTCTCTGTACTGCACCTTGGCAGTAAACAGAGATACATGCCTCATTCTTACCCAACAGCTGACTTCCCCATGATGCCACAATCAGTCGTGCCTAATGGGCATTGACAGGTTCCACTCCCCCATGCATCTCAATGTGTTTCATTCAGCGCAGTTTCGAAAGAACCCTTATGGCGAGGTACTGACCAACTGAATCACATTCAGAGTCCCGTCAATGTACACATGAGGCTGCATATCATTAGTGAGTGTACTTTTTTCCTCATTTTTCCATATAAATACCTCCTCTTCTATTGCCTTTGGACTGTATTTTGTACACCATATTCAAAAGCCTTAGGTAGGTGTGAATGTAACAAGCTGTTTGTGAATGTGCAAAAGTAAGGACGTGGAAACCTTCTGCCATATATAGAGGGTTAGAGATGGCTTTTTTTTTTCTCACTCTCATTCCGAATCCCATCAGCGTCACTCCTACTATGTGGTTGGCTGGCTCAGGGCTCTTTCATTATGTGGTGAAGGGAGTTGCTTCAGAAAGCAATAGGAGTGCTGGAACAAAGAGCAAGGTCAGGTCCATGCAATGCCATTACACAATCTGAAAGTGGGAAGGATAGGGGAAGCTAGCTTAGGGACATGACTGTGTAAGCCCTAGGTGGATCAGACTGTGTGTGATGGGACTGATGGGGGCAGAAGACAGTAAATATGTTCGTAGAATGCCGTGGCGCTCATCTAGTCTAAAATGTTTTCAACAAATGTCTATTAATCCTAAATGACTCTGAGTGCAACACCATCACAGCACCTAGGAAATAAACAAAAGTATATTTTGTGTTTGGCAGATACGATAACTTACTATATAGGAAGGCAAAAGGAAGGAGACTAAATGCTACATTTTGTCATGATATAAGGTGCTAACATGATATACTCAATAGAAACTTTATTAGAATAGAATAATAATAATTTATGTATTAGTCTGTATTAATACACCTAGATTGCTATACATTGTTATTATTATATTAGCTACTAGTTTTTAGCCTAGTCAATTAGGTATCCAAGTAACCAAACCTTTTATTCCCACTCAGTCTTCCACAATGGTAAAGTAATGGATATCATGTTTTCCCACCTGACTGTATTTAACAGGATGCTATGGAGCATGAACCCCTGCAAATTGTTTTAAAAAATGGGAGATCAGATATGACGTATAATTCATTCCCATTTCTAGGCATATCTGCTGATGTTTTCTTTCCTAGTTGTGAATGTGCCACTAGTCACTTTACACCAAGTAATCAGTATGAGTGATCGGATTGTGTAGGTGTCAGTAATTTCATTGCAATATCACTGCATCATCATTTACATCACCACCAGCAACGTCACCACCATCATAACGCCAGTGGCTCATCCAGTGATTCCGATTCCCACTGGAGCCGTGGTTACTACGTCACCAGGGGATAGAGTAACATTTCGTACAACTTTACCACTTTGCTCTCAATCCTACATGACACAATGACATATCAGAAATGTATGATTTGTCCAGCTTTGCCTCAACACAGTATATTCAGTTTTGCTAAAACTTTGTTGTCGCAAAGACAAGGTGTTGAAGTACGAGTGTAAACAGACAGCTGACTTTCCATAACTAGGTGATAATTACTTGACTGTAGCTGTGAGTTTTATTGTTCACATTTATTATATCTGTTATATGTTTAATGACTGATGCATTTAAAAGAGCAGCAGCTGTCAGTATTATCCACTGCATTTGTGTAATTGTACCAGCGAGAAGCTACAAATAATGTGCTCATATTAAATGGTTTTCTGTTAAATTATCCTGTATCTTCATAATATATTATGATGTCTAGTAGCACTTTGGCTTGTGCTGAAATTCGCCTCTGGGAATATCTTATATCAATGATTTTTACCTTCAGCTCCATCGCAGCTGCAGTGCTGGTTTTTGACCTGCTGAGTAAGGATATAGGGTTATTCTCTGTGGTGTGGGGTGTTGTTACATGCACGCGTACACACACACACACACACACACACACACACACACACACACACACACACACACACACACACAAATGGTGTTAGGCTTCATTGAAAGCAGCTGCTTCCCCAGCAGGGGTTCAGCCCCACAGGCACCGTGTGTGAACGCTTGTGTGTAGATTCTGACCCATTGTCTGTTTGTTCTTACCCCCACCAGGGCAAGTAAACAGCTGCACCTCAGGGTAGGTCAACATGCACTCAGCACCACCAGAATGGATAAACTACTAATAATTCTGGAGGCAGTGTACTTTCTGCATTTCACTGAAGTCAGCATGAAAATGTCCGTGTTGACATTGGCACAAACACTTCCCTGTGGGATAAGATAATGCTAAGTGAAGTGGTTATGACTAGCTCTGTATTTTCCTTTGGATTTCTACTTTGACTGCTCTAGCTTATAAGTGGCTCTCAGCATAACAAGCGAACTGAACTATAATTCTGTAAAAAACAAACCTGGTTTCATCTAAAATCAGATCTGTGACGTGAAATCCTCCTAACACTTACCATGTGCTACATTAGCCACAACTACTTTCCACAGGTATGCAATATGTTGGAGGGACGTAAAAGCTGTAAGGTGTGTGTGCGAAGAGGGAGATCCAGTGACAGGCATGGCCTCCAGGGTTTCTCCTCTGTAACATAATATGTCTGATGTTTGGTCTACGCGTCTGCCTGGAGTGCTGGCACGTTTAAACACAGCACAGTGACTCCAATAAGATTAAATGTGTCAGAGCCAGATAAGGTTTCCATAGCTCGCCATTGAATTTCTCTCTCTCTCTCTCTCTCTCTCTCTCTCTCTCTCTCTTATTTTACTCTCACTTATTGAACCGTTTCTGTCATTCCTGTTCAGTGTCTGGGTGCTATTTATATTGACGTATTATAAAATAAAACTGCACTTTTCAGGTTTTACTGTTGAGACCCCACATGTCCCCATTGGGACATTGTTGGACTTTCCCAGTGACATTCTGTAGCTCATTATCAGACTCTTTATGAGGTAATTCAGATGTGTTAGGGAAGAAACCACAAATGTGCATCACTATTGAATTCCCACAATGGTCACTACATTTAAATTATGGGTTTTTTTTCTTTAAATGTCTGCCAAGCCCAGCGTGTTAGCTCCTAAATCTATTTCATTTGATGAATATTTAAAAGAGGAATTGTTTTGGTCACTTGGCATATGTTACCTTAGGCACTCTTGGGTCTTACAAAGTGGCTCCGATTGTCTAATGAATTTATTATAAAGGCAAAACTGAGGGAGGGCTGGAAACAAAATAAAGAAGAGTGTCTAGGATTGTAACAATAGTAGCAGTGGCTGCAGAGTGTCTCCGCTGGAAGCTATTGTTGAGAGGAAATGGCTTCTCCTTTGAAAGTACAATGACTTCCTCCTTCAAATAAGCAAAAAGAAACATCACCAAGTGTCAGTGAAGGAAAACAGTGTATTTACTGCAGGTGGAAATACTCTATGAAATCTGCTTCATCTCTGTTCTCTCTCTTTCTCATCCTCAGATCAAAACCATCCAATTTTAAGCCTGATCTGAGTACATCCGCATATCATATCTTGAGAAATCAACCTTGTGTGAGTTTTAAAAGAAAAAAAAATAATCCATCTGTCATCCTCTGGGGCCTTCTATGGGGTTATGTTCACCCCTGAGGAGATGTGGGGTTTTTTTGTGGGTATGGGTGGGGGGGCTTTTGTTTATCCCTTTGTGATAAGTCCTCTTTGCTGGCCACAAACATCTAAACACAAGCACACCACATCTAAATAAACTGTAGAGCGTTTGAGAGAGACGACACATAATCGCATAATAAGGAGCCATAAAACAGACAAAAGCAGCTGCGGTCAGCCTAACAGGACCCATTAACTTTTTAATACTCTCATTCTCCTATTATTTTTCTGGCTGTTTTTAGAGAACCCCAAAATGATCTTCTGCTTCTTTCTTTACAGCTAAGATGGGCTAAGACACTTCTGCTAGCATTTCTCCTTTTCTGTTAGCGCTGTGAAATGTTGAGTGTGCTCTCTGTTTCTCTCTCTCTCTCCCTCTCTCGCTCTCTGAACGTGTGGTTTGGCCTGATGTTTTGCCAGTCTGGTTCTGATTAAACCCACTCTCTTAAGTATTACCTTCAGTACCACACCATAGTCCTGGCTGGGACCAGGTCCTGTAAGATCTCATCATTAAACACAAATCCTTCAGGAAGGGGCTGGTTTCGCTCAGTCATCCTCCTGGGGCAGGACTGGGGGAACATGGCCCCTCTCCCTTTACTCTAAATACCTTATTAACCTCTTACAGTCCCTCATAAAGATCAGGTTATTATCCATGAGTGTATTCTGTGGAATTATCACCACGTGTTTCACTTCTCTCGTCAGTGTCAGATTTATGCCAAATAATATATACAGAAGATAACCAGTACATAAACAACATGATTTTCAGTATAGCTGGGAAAGTAAAAGACATTTTACAAGATTAATTTACTCAGTGTTGTCTCTGTGAATGTGTCTGAACTCCGGAAACAGCCAAAAGTGGAGTAGGAATGAAATCTAATCTAATTTGCTCTCTTTCATAGTTTCAGGAATAATTCCATTTTAAAATGCTATAACTTGAGATGATGTGAGGCTCACCATCCATAGAGTGTGAGCTGTTCATAACTTATTCATAATAATGTTGGTATTGTTGTATATCAGTGTAGATGAGGTTATTAGCTGCTACTTAATTCAGCCAAATGATTTTCTGATATAATAAAAGAACATGAGATTACAGCATCTGAAATAATCATTAAATAGTCTTATAGAATTACAGTATACTGTAAAATAACACATTGTGAAAATATTCTCTGGTGTAACTATTACAGCTCCGTGTGTGTGTGCTGTTCTCCGTCACTCTGCTAAACATTAATTACATGAGAAAGTAAAGCAGCATGAGCAGTGTATGTGTATATATATATATATATATATATATATATATATATATATATATATATATATATATATATATATATTCAAAGATTAAATTCAAAGACTCTTTATTGTCAATTCACTATATTGTGTGAATTATATATCCAGGACATATAGGAGAATCGAAATGCCGTTTCTCTCTCACCTTACTTGTAAAAAACAGATAAAGATTACACACACACACACACACACACACACACACACACACACACACACACAAAAATAAAATAAAGTTTAAAAAAAAATAATATATATATATATATATATATATATATATATAAATAAATTAAGAAAATCAATATATATTTAATATAGATAATAAATACACTAAAATCAATGTACAAAATAGCAGTAGTGCAATACAGTACAATATCTAATGGAGAAGGTGCTAGAAGAGCAGCTTATGAGGTGTATATGAACAGTAGTGCAAATGAGCAACAGCAGCAGATACAGCAGTAATGCTAATGTTTGTGGTGTGATGTGCAAACGGATGAGATAGTTTTCTTGTGTGAATGAATGTGTTACAGACCAGGGGTAGGGGATAGGTAGTGGACAGAGTTCAGAATCCTGACAGCCTGAAGCTGTTTAGCAGTCTTGTGGAGCGGGCCCAGAGGCTCCGATACCTTTTCCCTGAGGGCAGGAGGCTGAAGAGTGAGTGTGAAGGGTGGGAGGTGTCACCAGCGATGCCGATGGCTCTGCGGGTGAGACGGGAGTGATGGATATCCGTAAGGGAGGGCTGAGGGGTACCGTTGAGCTTGCTGGCCATGTTCACTATGCGTTGCAGAGTCTTCTGGCAGGAGGCACTGCAGCCTCTGTACCACGCAGTGATGCAGCCAGTGAGGACACTCTCAATGGTGCCCCTGTAGAATGAGCACATGATGGGGGGTGGGACTGGTGGGACTTGTGCACTCCTCAGTTTGTGGAGGAAGTAGAGGTGAGTTTGAGCCTTCTTGGCAGCGATGCAGTGTTGTTAGACCAGGAGAGGTCCTCAGCGATGTGCACCCCTAGGAATTTGGTGCTGCTCACCCTCTCCACAGCAGCACCATCAATGGTCAGAGGGGGATGCTGTGAGTGACCTCTCCTGAAGTCAACTACAATCTCTTTGGTCTTCTCCATGTTCAGGAAGAGATTGTTGTCTTTACTCCACTCGACCAGTTGGCTCACCTCATTCCTGTAGATGGCTTCATCGTTGTTAGTGATGAGGCCCACCGCAGTCATGTCATCTGCAAACTTGATGATGTGGTTGGTGCTGTAGATTGGTACACAGTCATGGGTCAGCAGGGTGAAGAGCAGCGGGCTAAGCACACACCTTTGTGGGGCCCCTGTGCTCAGCATGATGGTCCTGGAGGTATTACTGCCGACCTGAACGTTCTCTGGCCTCCCTGTAAGAAAGTTCAGCACCCAGTTACAAAGAGAGGTGTTGAGTCCCAAATGTCCGAGTTTTTGTATTAGCTGCTGGGGAATGATTGTGTTGAATGCTGAACTGTAATCCAAGAACAGCATTCTTTGAGTCCAGGTGAGTGAGGGCTGGGTGGAGAGCAGCGGAGATAGCGTCCTCTGTGGACCTGTTTGACCTATGGAGCACTTGCATGTGACGTCACAGCCGATCCAGATTGTGACAGACGCCATCGTGTCGGTCAAACGCCATATTCCGCCTTCTACTTCTACTTCTGGTTCTACTTCTGCTTTTACTTCTAACTTTTCTTCTGGAAAACCCTACTATATACAATTCTACTACAACGGCTGCGGCTACAAGCTCTCCCTACCTGTGCACGTTTTTTATGTTTTTTGTGTGTATTTTTGCGTGTTGTTCGTCTGTACCGGACTTCAATATCCACTACAACCGTATGGACTTACTGGACATTGGTTTCCAGCAGAAAATGACGGTTTGTAGCGATTTCCATCGCATGCACAACATTCCGGACGAGAAAAAAAAAAAAAAAACATTCCGGACGAGATGGCGAGACCAGCGGGGTCTCCGTGGATTGTTATTGGAAGCAAAGGGAAGGAGGCGGCGCCGGGAGCGGAAGCAAAAGCGAGGCTACAGGCAGAGCCGGCCTGTTGACTAAGCTCAGAAAACAGCTACTCAAACCTCCACTGCCAAGCCTCTACCTCTCCAATGCCAGATCCATGTAAACAAGATGGACGATTTGGAATTACCTTATTCTATTCTATAATCGGCTGGTCAGTGCTATACTCAATACTTAAGTGACTTACCCATCCAATGAGGATTATTTTCTTGTTTACAAGATGCCACATCTGAGTCGCTGACAAATCCTGAATTTCTGTAGAGATAACTGTCCAGAGATTTATAAGCACGCAGTGCTTCACCACTGAACAGCGAGGGAAAGTTAATGAGGTAATCATACACGTCCGGGTATTCCGCTGGCAGTTCAAAATCCGGTCGTGAAAACTCCGTCCAGTAAGCCATAAGGGTCACAAATCTGTAGATCGTTTATTTTAGACATATATCTAGTTATCTGTTCATTAGAAAAATGAGCCGTGTAGTCCGTCGGTTGAAATTGATCCATTCTGTACACGAGTGCAGCAGTATTCAGCGGTGTTTTTGACCGACAAGATGGGGGTTGTGTACTTTCCGGTCACGTGACTGCAAGATCTCTATATGCAAATTGGAACAGGTCATGAGAGGGAGGGAGAATGGACTTGATGTTCTGCATAACCAGACGCTCAAAGCACTTCATGATGATGGAAGTCAGTGCTATGGGCTGATAGTCGTTATAGCTAGATGGGAGGGGCTTCTTTGGCACTGGTATTATGGTTGTAGCTTACACTGTTGCCTCACAACAAGAAGGTTCTGGGTTCAAGCCCAGTGGCTGATGGGGGCCTTTCTGTGTGGAGTTTGCATGTTCTCCCCGTGTCTGCATGAGTTTCCTCTGGGTGCTCCGGTTTCCTCCCACAGTCCAAAGACATGCAGATTAGGTCAACTGACTACTCTAAATTGCCCATAGGTATGTACAGTCCAGGGGCGATTTCTCAGAGACAACAAGGGAAGCCGAGCTTCCCCTAAAATTCTCTCCCCAAACTGCGGCGTCTACGACGTTGAATTCTCATTAAAACAATAACTTGCATAACATATGCCCAAGATTGTATTTATGTTCATAACTATCCTGTAACTTATTTGAGTGATGTCTGACGAACTTGCAGTTCGCTACGAGAATCACCTTTGCTGCCAGGCTGTAACCTTTCTTATTTCAATGGGCTCTATGGACTGGCAGCAGTGTTGCCAGATTGGGCTGTTTTAAGTGCATTTTGGCGGGTTTTGAACATATTTTGGGATGGAAAACGTCAGCAGTATCTGGCAACACTGACTGGCAGCCGGGTATCCGTTGCAGTCTACGAGACGGCTCTGAACAGCCAATTTCGGCTAGTTGTTATTGGTTAAAATCAACAAAATCGTCACTTCCAGGGAAGCCGGGCTTCTCTGGGACTAACGAGACAGTGGGAGGGACAAGAAGCCGGGCTGATAAAGGATTATTGGAGGTAGTGTTTGAAAGACATGAGGAGGGCGGTACTTCGGCGAGGAACATGGAAGCATGATCAGATAGCGGATGTCGAGAAAGTGTAGTCGTGTGCCAAAGTGCTCTCAAATCTCTCTCCACCAAGGAGGGAGAGGCCAGGAGAATAAACAAGCTGTTCTCCACTGAACCAGCCAAGGTGTACTCTCAGTGGCAGGGAAACAACAACCGGTCAGACCCACCAAGAGCTGAGGTGGAAAAATACTGGAAAGACATATGGGAAAGAAAGGCATCACACAACACCGATGCCCAATGGTTAGTGGACCTAAGAGCTGACCACAGCAACCTCCCAGAACAAGAACCAGTAACCATCTCAATGGCAGACGTCCAAGAAAGAGTGTCAAAGATGAAGAGCTGGACAGCACCAGGCCCTGATATGATCCATACGTACTGGCTGAAGAAGCTAACTGCACTCCATGAACGCCTAGCAGCACAGATGAACCAGCTGCTGAGGGATGGAACCCACCCAGAATGGCTAACCCAAGGCAGGACAGTCCTAATCATGAAGGACCCCCAGAAGGGACCCATCCCATCCAACTACCGGCCAATTACCTGTCTCTGCACAACATGGAAGGCCCTGTCAGGCATCATTGCGGCAAAAATGAGTAAGCATGTGGCTCAATACATGAGCGAGGCACAGAAAGGGATTGGCAGTAACACCAGAGGAGCCAAGCACCAACTACTGGTCGATAGAACAGTCGCCCGAGACTGTAAGAAGAGACAGACCAACCTGTGCACTGCCTGGATTGACTACAAGAAAGCCTACGACTCAATGCCACACACATGGATACTGGAATGTCTGGAACTGTATAAGATCAACAGGAACCTAAGGACCTTCATCCAGAACTCAATGGAAATGTGGAAGAAAACCCTAGAGGCCAACTCAAAACCCATTGCCCAAGTCAACATCAAGTGCGGCATATACCAAGGAGATGCGCTATCACCACTGCTGTTCTGTATAGGCCTGAACCCCCTCAGTCGGATCATCACGAAGAGCGGCTACGGGTACCGATTCCGTAGTGGGGCAACAATCAGCCACCTGCTCTACATGGATGACATCAAGCTGTATGCCAGGAACGAGCGAGAAATAGACTCGCTGATCCACACCACCCGGATCTACAGCAATGACATAGGGATGTCATTCGGATTGGACAAGTGTGGCCGGATGGTCTCAAAGAGAGGCAAGATGATCCGGACTGAGGGGATTGACCTACCAGAGGGCAACATAGGTGATATCCAAGACAGCTACAAGTACCTTGGCATCCCACAGGCTAATGGAAACCATGAAGAAGCCACAAGGAAGTCAACCACAGCCAAATACCTCCAGAGAGTAAGGCAGGTCCTGAAAAGTCAGCTGAATGGTAAGAACAAGGTCCGAGCCATCAACATGTACGCACTACCAGTCATCAGATACCCCGCTGGTATCATAAACTGGCCAAAGGAGGAGATAGAAGCCACAGATATCAAGACTAGAAAGCTCCTCACCATGCATGGAGGGTTCCACCCCAAGTCCAGCACCCTGAGACTATACACTAAGCGGAAAGAGGGAGGCCGAGGGCTAGTGAGCGTCAAGACCACGGTCCAGGATGAAACATCGAAAATCCGAGAATACATCAGAAAGATGGCCCCAAAGGATGAACTGCTAAGTGAATGTCTCAGGCAGCAGAACCCTGATGAGAGCGCAGAGGAGGAGGAGGAACAGACAACCTGGAGAGACAAACCCCTACATGGCATGTACCACCGTCAGATAGAGGAAGTGGCTGATATCAAGAAATCCTACCAGTGGCTGGATAATGCAGGACTGACAGACAGCACAGGGGCACTAATCATGGCAGCACAAGAACAGGCCATAAGCACAAGAGCCATAGAGGCCAGGATCTACCAGAGTAGATCAGACCCAAGATGCAGACTGTGCAAAGAAGCCCCTGAAACAGTCCAGCACATAGTAGCAGGGTGTAAGATGCTAGCTAGATCAGCGTACATGGAGAGGCACAACCAAGTGGCTGGGATAGTATACAGGAACATCTGCAACCAGTATGGAATAGAAGTACCCAAGTCCCAATGGGCCATACCACAGAAGGTGGCTGAGAACAACAGGGCCAAGGTTCTGTGGGACTTCAGCTTCCAGACTGACAAACAGATCCTGGCTAACCAACCGGACATAGTGGTGGTGGACAAAGAGCAGAAGAGGGTGGTGGTGATAGATGTGGCGATCCCAGCTGACGCCAACATCAAGAAGAAGGAACATGAGAAACTTGAGAAGTATCAAGGGTTGAAAGAGCAGCTGGAACGGATGTGGAAGGTCAAGGGTTGCGTGGTCCCCGTGGTAGTGGGGGCACTTGGAGCAGTAACCCCCAAACTGGGAGAGTGGCTCCAGCAAATCCCAGGAACAACATCTGAAGCCTCAGTCCAGAAGAGTGCAGTACTAGGAACATCGAAGATACTGCGCAGAACCCTCAAACTCCCAGGCCTCTGGTAGAGGACCCGAGCTTGAGGATGACATGGATACCCCCCCCCCGCCGGGGGTGAGAAGGAGATTTTTTTTTTTTATATAGTCGTTGACTTACGACTGATTGACTTTACGACTGTCTGGTTATGACTGGCAAGTGTTTCCCAGCTGAGCTAGCTGAGCGTACGACAGTTTCCGCCCCAGCTCCCAGCAGCGCCTCTCGCCGCGTACAACAGTTTCCGTGCCAGCTCCAGACACATGCGCAGTCTCTCTCGCGCTCCCTCGTGCACTCCATCATACAGTTTCCGCCCCAGCTCCAGGCACATGTGCAGTCTCTTTCGCGCTCCCTCGCACACTCCGTCATACAGTTTCCGCCCCAGCTCCTGGTTTATGAAACGAGCAAATGCTCCCGCCAACCCGAGCGCTGCAACAGCTGATGATGACGTAGACGACCCACAGCCAAGCACCAGTGATGCCAGCGGTCACTAAATTTTGTATTTTGCTATGTTTTACATTTGTATTTTGGTATGTTTCAGACTAAAATGTTTTCTATTTTTCACACCTGTATTTCGTATTTTTTGTTTTGCACATATTAAACGAATTGTACTGTACGCAGTGTAGTATGCAGTGTTTGACTTAAACCAAATAATGAGCCAAGGTAATGAAATAAGAAAATGTTGATAAAATAAGACTTTAAGATGATTACAATATCATTACACATCACAATATACTTACGTTCATTTAACATAGGCCCACTTACGACCAGATCAGTTTACGACCGGTCAGTCGTAACCAAACGCAGTTGTAAGTCGACGACTATCTGTATATATACCGTATATACAGAGAAAAGTCAGTGAAGAGAGGAAGCATTATTTTGTATAAGTTGATAGTTTAATAGTTTAATATTTCAGTCAATAACAAGAGTATCTGTGACAGTCATTTTTTTAAATAAAAATGTGACCTTTTATTTTAGTGAAGTTGACTGAAACCTTGAGTTAAATCCTTCCCAAACATTCTGACCATAAAGTATTTGTTTGTCCTTATTTCTGCTTTCCTCTGCCCTACACTGAACAACAGAACCCAGCATTTGTATATTTTCATCTCTAAACTGAGAAGCAGTTTTATCTGCAGTGCATAAAGACCAAATGCCATGTATTTTACTGTGAGTCCATGTTCAACAGAATGCACAGTGAGATTTACTGCTTGTGTCTGTTCATTTTCCTGACCATCTCTATTTTTACTGCCAGCTGAGAAAAAATATGTATATGCTTAGTAATTACTAACGAAATTAATAAATCTTGAGTGAAGCAGCATAAATCCCTGTTCATACCGTATTTGGATAAGCTGCTTGTGGTGCTTAGGCTCTGTGGTTTTCCCCAAACCTCATCTGAAATGGAGAAAATATCCGGTTAGCATAATGACAACGCACATTTTATTAGCAAAAGCTAATAAAAAATAAACACATTCTCTCTCTCTCTCTCTCTCTCTCTCTCTCTCCCCGATGTATGTGTGAATGAGCTTCATGACAAACAGACACATCACTTAAACATAAGACAGTTTTTCCTAACACAGGCCTCTTTGTTTTTGATGCCTGGAGCTGCTTTCTGTAGCACAGACAATATGTGTGTGTGTGTGTGTGTGTGTGTGTGTGTGTGCGCACTGCTGCAGAGGTGAGCAGGAGGCTGAAGAGGTCTGTTACATCACTATGATCTTTTTACGTCCCTTTCTTCCCCCTTTGCTTTTTCTCTTCAGCTCTTTTTCCCCACACTTCTATGCTTTAACATATTAGCATATCATTGCCATGAGAGACCTCAACTTTGCAATTAATGGCTTTTTAATGGCTCCCTTGGCCACCAAATTATGCAGCTCAGCTTCACTATGCCACTGAGAGGGCACCATATGGACAACAGCTCAGTGCCATTCCGAGGCCTACGGAGGTGCTAGTGAGCTTTCTTTAAAAGTCAGAGAAAGTTTATTTGTCTCAACATTGTGGGGGTCCAGTAGAGCTTACACTCTTCCTTCTATGCAGTAAAATAAGTGTCAGAGGGGTTTTGAGTTACAGTAAAGGTGGGTGTGTGAGGGGATTTGGGCCTTAAACCAGCTGTCGAATGAAAGAACATACTGAGAGCCTTGAAGTGAACAGCTGAAGGAACCCTGCTGGTCTTTAAATCCATGACAGGGAAACAACACGTACTGACAACCTTGAAATGTGTGAATCAAGTTGAGGTTTCACTGTCAATCTCCATGATTCTGAAGCCCTTTTTTTTTTTTGTAGTCCAGCCACACAAGCTGGCTAAAGATGAATGAACGTGTAGAATCTGTTTAGACAAGTCTGTGAAAGTGTGGTTAGACGTGTATCTTCACACAGTAGAACTTCACCCCAACTAATCAAGGCTCTTAGATTCAGACTGTAAAATGAAACATAAAATAGGAA
This sequence comes from Neoarius graeffei, assembly GCF_027579695.1. Taxonomy (NCBI): domain Eukaryota; kingdom Metazoa; phylum Chordata; class Actinopteri; order Siluriformes; family Ariidae; genus Neoarius; species Neoarius graeffei. The sequence continues at coordinate 21,677,456 of NC_083581.1, read as the reverse complement.
CTGGCTTTATGATTTATTTTAGCTAACCTCCCAAAATTATAAGGAATCCTAAAATATAATCAAAGTAAATAAGAGAAGTTGTAGCTAGGCACGCAATAATGAGCTACTCCATCATGATCAGGACTTCGGTGGAAACGAGCCAGAAAATCAAGAGGGCCATTAGTGAGTTTGTGAAAGAAATTAGTGGAACATGTTTTTTTTTTTTTTTAAGCCTCAAATCCACAGAGTAAGATAGAACAGAAAGTTTTACCATTGTGCAAATTGTTGAAGGATGTTTTTTTTTTTCTTTTACATGGTGACAGGCAGGAAATGCTGAGTTGTCTTTTTCTTCAAAATGCCTCCAGCACTGTCCTCCAAGCCCCACTAGTCAGCAGGGGTTGACATTTGCCTTCTCATTTACAGGCTAATTAGCCTGATTTATACCTAAAGGTGAAATAGCCTCTCTCAATGCCCATCCAGTGGGGAATTTAATGTTGTGAAGAGTGCAGATTTTCAGTGACCTAAAAGAAGTTTAGAGAAAAAAAAAAACATCCACTTGGAATTGCTTTTTTCCATATTAAAGATAGTCAAGTATATTTTTTTTGTCAAATTAAGAGGGAAAAAAGTGTTTAATATCCTTGCTGTGCCTCTTCCAATTTGCAAGACGATCTCTTACCAGTCCCCTGAGATACCATGTGTTTCTGCACAGCTCTCTGCATGGTTTTCACTGTATCACTCTTTTTCCTATTGCTTGGACAGTTTGGTTGAAACTTTTTTTTTTTTAATTTAAATATGGTATATTTTAGGGCAGTATACTTTCTGGATTTCCTTAATGTGATAATAATAATAATAATAATAATAATAATAATAATAATAATAATAATTATTATTATTATTATTATTATTATTATTATATTTCCTGAATTAATCATAATGTAATTAGATAATTTTATTACAAATTAATCATAAACATTTTCCAAGATTTTGCTGATGAAATTTGAACACAAACATGCCTTAAAGCAGCAAAAGAGATATTTTGAGAGAAAGCAGTGCCTTGTTTAGTAGAATACGTGCCCAGTGACCTGGTCCTGACCCAGTTAAAGCTGCTCAGGGAGGACTGAGATGGAAAGGTTTGAGAAAGAACCTCTGTGAAGTCCTGTAAGAGGAACAGAGCACTGCAGAACATCTGAATGTTTTTTGTTTTTGTTTTTTTGTTCCTCAGAAATATTTATCAGTGTGATATACTGAACTATAGTTGGCCTAAAATGCATGAACCTACTCAGTCTGTAATATGTATATAACTGATATAACTCACTGAAACCCAATAAAAAATATTTATTTGTTCAAAACCTTTTTTAAAAAGCCAGGTGTAAAGTGAACTTTTGATATATGGCATATGTACATGGAAAGCTTAACCACTGTACAGCTTACAGTACTGCTGGAGCATTATAGCGAGTTTTTAAAGACTTTTCTTCATTATATAAGAATTTCATCTTTTTCAAGGTTGAAAGACTCCTTAGCTCCTTTTCCGTTGTTAGCGATGAGCTTATGCCATGGATGTGTTGTCTGTCATCCATCCGGTGTCATCCACATTTCACAAAAATCGCTTCTTCTCCCTCAATTCTTCACCGATTTTGATTCTTTCTGGCATGAAGGTGGAGTACCTAGGGTGCATATAACTTTTACCCAAATGTGCTTAATTACAATTATTAAAGGTGCCCTTCCACCAAAAATGTTTAATACTGGCTCTTTTTGAAATACCATAGTTCACTCCTCGTTGCATATGCATGCTGCATGTGAAAATGTAATTCTACTCCCATTCCCTGTATTAGCTTATGAAAGAAAATAGTCAGAAAAACGAGTGAATCTGAAAAAGCCCTACGAACTTACGTCACTTCGAAAATTAATATTCATGGCCTCACCCACCTTGGCTTGCGACCGCCCACGGGAAGAAAGTTCGGATTTAAGCGCGAGGAGAGATAGCAGATCCCATCTCGTCAGTAGCTAACAAGGAGGACCTAACAGCAAGTTGAAAACATGTCTGAACAAGTTTGTGCCTGTATTATTTGTGGCAGTAACACATCAACGTTGCATGTTTGGGGAGGCTGGGACCTCCCCTGCCCGAGTTACGAGCATCCAAAGTCGGGCTGGAGCCGCTGACAGAAACGAAACCTAAGCAGAGCAACGTTGCAAGATAGAAGAGGTGAAGAAGAAATGGTTGGAATTTATCTTTGGAACACCACCAGCAAAGTATAATGCAACGCTAGTACTGTGTTCTGATCATTTTAACCACAGTGACTTTTCAAACTTCGGTGCCTTCAGTAGTGGTTTTGCTTCAAGGTTGTTTTTAATACCTGGATCTGTACCGTCAAGACAATCGACCACCAGCTCACAAGCTGTAAGTAAAACATGAACTTTTTGTTCGAAGGTTTTTGTTACAAAATAGCATGTTCATATTCTCCACGTTAGCATGCATGACATGGTCACAAGCTAGGCAGGGATGAGAGTTTTCCGCTTTTCGGCGGATTTCCGCTTTTTCTGAGTAAAAAAACGACCTTTTTATATTATGCCAAATCCGTTGAGAATTTTTTTTATTAATTTCGGGGGGTTGGGGTATGTTCCTTCATGCTGTTCAAACTTTATTAACTCCAACGATGTTTACACATTATTTGTAAGTCTCCATCTTTAGTCTCATTTAAATCTCGTTGAATGTGATGTAAAATTCGTGTTATCTACATTGTTATTGGTCAAAACATCAATGTTGAGACCATAATAGCCAATCAAAACAGTTTTTACAAAGACACCCACATCCGCTTGTTCTGACCCACTGGAAGTAGCATCACAGTGCTGTTAGCCAATCAGAGGTAACACGTTTACTGATTGCTGTTAGCCAGTCAGAGGTAACACGTTTACATGTCATGAATATTAATGAGTAAGAGCTGAAATCCTGTCGTTCTCCTGCCACTCACTCCTCCACCAAACTAGAACAGCCTGAAACAGGAGAACCACAGCATTTTTTTCACCTAAACCGTCTCACAGGGCATTCATTCATACTAGAGACCACCGCACAATTAATGAAAAAAACGATGCAATGAGACCTTTAACGAAGTTATGGACTAATTAAGCCTTAATGAGCAGTTCAACAAAAATTACTTCTTCTCGGTCAATTCCTCGCCGTTTTGGATTCTTTCTGGCAAATAGGTAGGTATTCCTAGGGTGTGTATAAAGCTTCTATATATAGCTTGTATATAGTGCATATAGCCTGCAACATTTATTGCACAAGGTGGTCCACTAGATCATTCCTTCTGGACTAGACGGGGCCAGAGTGAGCTACACCATCAGTGACGGTCTTGTATCATTTGCTCTCCAGTGCAGTATGTGGTTTAGAGATATTCAGCCTTTATGGACTTAATCTTTGATTCATGAATTTCACAACAGTGAATGTTTTGAAGGTCTCATCTCATTATCTGTAGCCGCTTTATCCTGTTCTCCAGGGCTGCAGGCAAGCTGGAGCCTATCCCAGCTGACTACGGGCGAAAGGCGGGGTACACCCTGGACAAGTCGCCAGGTCATCACAGGGCTGACACATAGACACAGACAACCATTCACACTCACATTCACACCTACGGTCAATTTAAAGTCACCAGTTAACCTAACCTGCATGTCTTTGGACTGTGGGGGAAACCGGAGCACCTGAAGGAAACCCACGCGGACACGGGGAGAACATGCAAACTCCACACAGAAAGGCCCTCGCCGGCCACGGGGCTCGAACCCGGACCTTCTTGCTGTGAGGCGACAGAGCTAACCACTACACCACCGTGCCGCCTGTTTTGAAGGTATGATTTATTTTTCCACTAAGACTAAGGTAAGTATTTGAGCTAAGAGAACGTTGTAGCACTTCCTGATGTGGGTGGAGCACAGAAGCATGGCAGGCGAGAGTTGATGTTTACACAAACTCTTTTATTTCGGCATTTCAGCTTTCTTTCATTCACTCACTCACTCACTCACTCACTCACTCACTCACTCACTCACTCACTCACTCACTCACTCACTCACACATGCATTGTGGTCGGGGAGAGAGCTCCCTTTCTCTGCTCTCTCTCTCCTTTTGTGCTCCATCCCTGTAACAAACACACACATTAATTGACAGCAGGTGGAATCACTTACCTTCCCCGACCCTGCCCTCCATTCACAGACTGCTGCTTGGCTACGCTCCCGCTGCCACATACCCCCACCGCCCGACTCAGGCCGGAGAGCCTCCGGCCTGAAGCTGACTCCCCCTCTGACGGGACAGGAAGTCCGCCACCACCATCTGCACCCCCGGCCTGTGAATCACCTCGAACTTAAATGGCTGGAGGGTGAGATACCAATGGGTGATCTGCGCATTGGCATCCTTCATGCAGTGGAGCCACTGGAGGGGCGCGTGGTCCGAACAGAGAGTGAAAGGGCGCCCCGGCAGGTAGTATCGGAGGGCGAGGACCGTCCACTTGATGGCAAGACACTCCTTCTCGATTGTGCTGTACCTGCTTTCAAGCATCAAGAGTTTCTGGCTGATGTACAGCACGGGGCGCTCCTCACCCTCCACCTCCTGGGACAAAACGGCCCCCAGCCCTCTGTCCGATGCATCAGTCTGCAAAATAAAGGGGAGAGAGAAGTCAGGGGAGTGTAAAAGTGGTCCCCCATACAGTGCAGCTTTTACCTCAGAGAAGGCCTGTTGGCACTGCTCTGTCCATTGGACCGGATCTGGAGCCCCCTTTTTAGTGAGATCAGTTAGCTGGTGACGTCTGAATAATTACGTAGAAACCTACGATAATAGCCAGCCAGCCCCAAGAACCGTCTCACCTCCTTTTTGGTCTTGGGCCTCGGGCAGGCCGCAATTGCTGCAGTCTTGTTAATTTGGGGACGCACCTGCCCATGGCCCAAGTGGAATCCCAGATACCATACTTCCACCCACCCAATTGCACACTTTTTTGGGTTAGCTGTGAGGCCCGCTCACCTCAGCGACTTTAGAACGGCCCTCAGGTGTTCCAAGTGCCGCAGCCAATCATTACTGTAAATTACGATCTTGTTTAGATAGGCGGCCGCGTAGGCAGCATGACAAATTGGTGTAATCCAAATGGTGTGGAAAAGGCCGTTTTCTCTCAGGATAGAGGAGTCAAGGGGATCTGCCAATATCCCTTTGTTAGATCCAGTGTCAAATAAAAGCGAGCAGCGCCTAACCGATCAAGCAACTCATCAATGCGAAGCATTGGGTATGCATCAAATTTAGACACCGCGTTGACCTTTCTATAGTCCACACAGACCCAAACCGACCCATCGATCTTGGGAACCAGGACCACTGGGCTGCTCCAGTCACTGTGGGACTCCTCGACTATGCCCATTTCGAGCATGGCCTTGAGTCCATCCCGAACCAACTTTTTCTTGTGTTTGGGCAATTGGTAAGGGCAGCTACGCACTACCACCCCCAGGGTCGTTTCTATGTGGTGTTCTATGAGGTGGGTACAACCAGGAAGGGGCGAGAACACGTCGGAAAATTCCTTCTGCAACTTGGCTACCTCCGTGAGCTGGGCCGGTGAGAGGTGGTCTCCACAAGGGACCGGAGTGGTCCAAGATGTTATCTTTTTTACCTCCGGCCCTAGCTCCGCCTTCTCTGGGACTACCAACGCCAACGCCATGGGGACCTCTCATTCCAGCGTTTTAAATGGTTGAGGTGGTAGATTTGCAGTGCCCCACCCCATCCGTTCGCTTCATCTCATCCGACTCGCCGTGTGACCTCAAAGGGCCCTTGCCACTTGGCGACTAATTTAGAACTCGATGTGGGCAATAATACAAGCACTTTGTCTCCCGGTGTGAACTCTCTAAGGTGCGTGCCCCGTCATACAGCTGGCTTTCACGTTCTTGTGCCTGCCGCAAATTCTCCTGGGTTAGGTGCGTGAGGGTGTGGAGTTTTGTGCACAGGTCAAGAACGTACTGAATTTCATTTTTACTCTGTGAAGGTCCCTCCTCCCAATTTTCCTGTAGCACGTCCAGAATGCCACTTGGCTTACACCTATATAATAATTCAAAGGGAGAAAACCCCGTGGAGACTTGTGGGACCTCTCGTACTGCGAATAACAGGGGCTTGAGCCACTTATCCCAATTACGCGCATCTTCACTTACGAATTTACGGATTATGTTTTTGAGTGTTTGGTTAAATCGCTCTACTAAGCCATCCTTTTGTGGGTGATAGACACTGGTGCGGATAGACTTAATCCCCAGCAACCCATACAGCTTGCGCAGTGTGCGTGACATAAACAAAGTGCCTTGGTCTGTCAGGATTTCTTTCGGAATCCCGACCTGGGAAATAAAGCGGAAAAGCGCTTCCGCAATACTGCGTGCTGAAATATTGCAGAGAGGCACTGCTTCCAGATATTGCGTTGCATAGTCCACTAGAACTAAAATAAAGTGATATCCCCGTGCTGACCAATCTCATGGCCTGACGAGATCCATCCCAATTCGCTCAAACGGAGTCTCAATTAGAGGAAGAGGGCGCAAAGGCACTTTTGGAGTGGCCGCGGGATTTACTAATTGGCATTCACGGCATGCCGCATACCACCAACGGACATCCCCGCGAATCCCTGGCCAATAGAACCGGGCCATTATTCGGGCTCGTGTTTTATCTTGCCCCAAGTGTCCAGCCATGGGTTTAAAGTGAGCCGCATGGAATACGAGTTCCCTACGGCTCTTTGGGATTAACAACTGGGTTATTCGTTCCTTAGTTTGAGTGTCCTGCGTCACTCGGTACAATCTATCTTTAATAATGGCAAAATAGGGGAAGGTCGGTGCTGCGCTTGGCTGAAGAGTTTGGCCATTGATTACTCTCACTTGGTCAAACGCATGCCACAGAGTCTTGTCTCGCGACTGCTCTAATGGGAAATCCCCAAGGGAATCCCCAAGAGAGGGAGGAGGAGCGGGCTGCTCCTCACTCTGACGCGGTGTTGACATAGACGGCTCTGCGACAGCTTTTCCAGTCAACACCACACTGGGATCTTCCCGTGACCTACTAGTGCAGGACCCACTGTGTGTTAAATATTCTATTAGGTTTTTAAATCCCGGCCAATCAGTACCCAAAATCAACGAGAGGGTGAGACAGGGACTAACCGCCGCCTTTATTCTATGCATTTGGCCCCGGAATAGAATTTGGACAGACACTAGAGGGTAATGGTGAACATCCCCATGCACACACAACACTTTCACCACTTGTGCTCCCCCCAATGCCTCACCTTGCACCAGGCATTGGTGAATTGAGGTCTGATTACAACCGGAATCCAACAAAGCATGATATGTAGCCCCTTGAATACTCACCGGTATGCGATACGTTACGGCCTGATTGAGGGTGGTTTCTGGTGCGTTGGGGATCCAGATTACAGCACCCACCTCCCTTGCGGAGCTCTGACCCTGGAGATGCTCCAATTCCCCGCCACGCCAGCACACTAGCCCAGGCTTTCCCTCTGCACTGGTGTTATGGATGTCACTCACCTGAGGGGGAGACAACACAGACACAGGAAAGGGAGAGGGGACGACACCACGGGTGCGATGGGTTGGCTGGGGAGGAGCCACCTGCCGCCTCCGTGGCAGGGGAACGGGGTGGAGAGGGGGACGAGAGACAGGGGGAGAAAAGAGAGAGAAGAGAAGCGAGGGGAGACACCTTGTCTGCCTGCCATCGGAGCTGCCTCCAGATGGTCCTCCGCCAGCTCAATGGCTCATTCCAGTGACGCCGGGTGATGACACTGGACCCATTCCTCCGTTCCTTCCGGAAGTCGAGAAACAAACTGCTCCAGTGCCACCAGATCAATGATCTCGTCGGCGTCACGGTCTTCCGCCCTCAGCCACCACTGGCAGGCATCCTGGAGTTGCTGGCCGAATGCAAATGGCTGGCCGACCTCCTCCAATGCCAGCGCCCAGAAGCACTGGCGATGTTGCTCCGGGGAGCGGCCAAGCTGTTGCAGGATGGCTTTCCTTCGGTCCGCGTAGACCAGCTAGCTGTCAGCAGGGAGCTGCTGCGCTGCAAGCTGTGCCTCGCCAGTCAGGAGCGGGAGGAGGCGCGCTGCTCCAGTGGCCACCCCCACGCCTCGGCTGCTTGCTCGAAGAGAGCGAGGAACGCTTCTGGATCGTCCTGCGGTCTCATCTTCACGAGGGTGGCGGCAGCGGTGGTTGATGCCCCTGCTGGCGCGAGCAGGTGCCAGAATGCCTGGCGATCCTCCTGCTGGGCCAGCATCAAGGCTTCGAAGCGTTGCTCCTGCTCCTTTTGGAGGGTGATCAGCGCTTGATGCTCGTTCTGCTGGGCGGTAGCGAGGGCAAGGATGAGCTCTTCGAATGGCGAGGACTCCATGGGGTGGTTCCCTTCTGTGCTCCTTGGTTTCAGCACCACTGTAGCACTTCCTGATGTGGTTGGAGCACAGAAGCATGGCAGGCAAGAGTTGATGTTTACACAAACACTTTTATTTTGGCTTTTCAGCTTGCTTGCTTGCTTGTTTTCACTCACTCACTCACTCACTCACTCACTCACTCACTCACTCACTCACTCACTCACTCACTCACACATGCATTGTGGTCGGGGAGAGAGCTCCCTTTCTCTGCTCTCTGTCTCCTCCTTTTATGCTCCACACCTGTAACAAACACACACACACACACACACACATTAATTGACAGCAGGTGGAATGACTTAGCCACTTACCTTTCCTGACCCCGCCCTCCATTCACAGACTGTTGCTTGGCCACACCCCCGCTGCCACAAACGTTTTTGTTTGTGTTTGAGCATTCAGACACCCTTGGACATTTGTTCAGTGGTAATTGTGAGTGTTGTATAATGGCTGTGAGATTTCATTCACCAAAATACCCAACCTGATATAGCTGCGTTAAAAAGAACGCTTGTTTAAGTTTAAGTACATTTCTGCTTAAATTCATGCTTGAACTCGGGTTATTTTTATATGAATTGAGGGTAGAGTCCAGTAGTGTGCTGTGCTGTGCATTTACGATTAATGTTAGACATTTTCTTGAGCCAGCAGAAAGTAGCTGCTATTCGTCATCTGTTCAGCCATTGAGATTACACCATGGTCTGTCTTACTAATGGATTAAGGTCTTTTACAATCTTTCTGCATTCCCACAGTGCAATTACTGAGTCTATTGGTCTGATATTACAGTCAGTGGCTCAGGGCCTTGATCTCACTCCCACACCGAGCATCTCACCACTTTGCTTGTGTGTGTGTGTGTGTGTGTGTGTGTGTGTGTGTGTGTGTGTGTGTGTGTGTGTGTGTGTGCTCCCAAAGCTGGTTTCAGACAGAAGTGCAGGTTCCCACAGGAGAGCGATTACTCACTAATATCCCAGCACTCAAAGCAAACATCTGCTCCACTCAAGCAGGCGTCGATTTCAGGACTACCTTTAATTCTTCTTCCTTCCAGGATCACTGCCTTAAGGAGTACACAGATCTGCCCAGAACTTTTTCTTCTATTTCCCTGAGTTGTGTCCTCTCTAAGACTGTTGCCATAATGTTGAGATCTTCAGCAGTAATACTTTATTGATCATTACAGTATCTGATAACATTGTTTATATTTTCAAAGAAAGTGACAATAATGATATTAAAATGCAGCATTTGTGAATAAGTATCATATACAGTATATGTATATGCAGTATGTGTGATGTTACAGTATCTTGCTGTCTTCGAAGGATGTGTCTGATCCATCTCTGTCACCTTTGCATGATAATGGTTTCCATGCTATCTTGATTACACTGAGCGTGTAGTTCTTGGTTAGAGATGGTTCTTGACTAGAAGATCAATAGACTTCGATGGATATTCTTGGTGTGAAATGCTGAGAGTTTGGAAATGTCATACTCCATCATCCTCCAGCATTCTGAACCATATAGAAGTGTAGATAGAACACAGGTCTTGTACAATCTTAGCTTGGTATTGGTGCTATATTGTGGTGACCTCCATACATTATTCAACATTACGAAGGCATTTCTGGCTTTGATGATTCTGTTCTTAATATCACTACCCGCCCCTCTGTCGTGCCTGACAATGCTGCCTAGGTAGGTCAACTCCTCTGTTGCTCATAAGTCTACTCCATCTACTCTGACTGGTGAAGGGTTTGGGATGTTGAGTGTCATGACTTGTTTTCTTTTGGCTGATTTTCAATCCTACTTGCTTAGCATATGTGCTGAGATGAGATGTTTTTTTTTTCTTGCATGTGCTGATGAGTATGGGAAAGAAGGACTCGATTGATCATCTGCAAAGTCGAGGTCCTCCAGGGTGGTAAAGAGGCACCACCTTATGCCTCTTGGTTGGTCTTCGGTGGTGCATCACATTACCCAGTCGATGGTCAGGTTGAAGAGTAATGCTGACATGATGCATCCCTGCCTGACTCCTGTTTTAACTTAAAAAGTGTTGTCACTGTTTCCCACTGCGCAAGTGAAGTTGCTGTAGAAACTCCTGATGAGTAGAACTATCTTTTGGGGGATGCCATATGCATGAAGTATACACCATAAGCTGTCTCAATGAATACTGTCAAAGGCTTTCTCAAAATCCACAAAGTTGATGTACAGCTGTCCCTCCCATTCTGTAGACTACTCTGTGATATTGCATAAGGTGAATATTTGGTCAATACAACCTCTTCCTTTGCGGAAGCCCGCCTGCTCTCTCCTTAACTGCATATCCACTGCATTGGAGAGTCTCTGTATGATGATCTTTGTAAGGATCTTGCTTGGAATGGATAGTAGATCCCAGATCAGTTGTTGCAATTACTAAGATACCCTTCTTAGGTATCTTCATAATGATGCCCTTGGCCCATTCGTCTGGTATCTTCTCATCTCATCTCATTATCTCTAGCCACTTTATCCTGTTCTACAGGGTCGCAGGCAAGCTGGAGCCTATCCCAGCTGACTACGGGCAAAAGGCAGGGTACACCCTGGACAAGTCGCCAGGTCATCACAGGGCTAATACATAGACACAGACAACCATTCACACTCACATTGACACCTACGGTCAATTTAGAGTCACCAGTTAACCTAACCTGCATGTCTTTGGACTGTGGGGGAAATCGGAGCACCCGGAGGAAACCCACGTGGACACAGGGAGAACATGCAAACTCCACACAGAAAGGCCCTCGCCAGCCCCGGGGCTCGAACCTGGACCTTCTTGCTGTGAGGCGACAGCGCTAACGACTACACCACTGTGACACCCCGGTATCTTCTTTTCCTCCCAAATGGCTGCAAAATGTGGGTGGAGAATCTTCGCTGCTAGCTCAGGATTGGTCTTGAATAGCTCTCCATTTAGGTTGTCATGTTTGGGAGCCTTCCTGTTCTTGAGGGATTTTATGAGACAGGGTTGTTAGCCGTATGACCAACCCCCTAACCTAGAGGACTGGTGGACTGCACTTCGTCCGGCCTCTACCCTTTGACCTGTCTGGCTTGGGTGACCCTACCAGGAGACTAAGATCTGGCCAGTATAGCCCTCGGGGTCATAGAGGCACGCAAGCCTCTAACTCCAACACACATGATGTAACTGTCTGGTGGATCGCCATTTTGTCATGGTTTTCCAACCATGACAAGATGGCAATCTGCCGGAGAGTTACATCATGTGGATTGGAGTTTATATCTCCTCTTTTGGTTTGTCAATCCACATTTCTGAGCACAGTGGCATTTTTGTGTATTATACGGTACTACAGCTCTGTCCTATGGCTCAGTTCACACCTCGCAGGTCAGTTCAGCAACATCTACAAAACGTCACAGCCTGCAACCCAAAATACACAGCGGTATGAAGTTGGCAGCCTATACGATGAGAACATGAATAAAAGTATTTTAATTCACTTTTGCATGCAAAATAAATATTTGTGCTTAAGCAGTTTCAGTGAAATGAAACATTAAATGTTTTAATGATGTGACGTCACCCAGCACCCCATTAACATCCAAACGATTCATGTGTCCATTATTTGTGCATCGTAAAATAGACTTCTGTGCTTCATTATTTCTTAAGTTATTAAACGTTATTTAATTAATGGGTGACGTCACTCAACACCCCATTAACATCCAAATGAGTCCAAAGTAATCACGTGTACGTTTCTGCACAGAAAAAAAAAAAATTGTGCTCAAACCGTTTTGGAGAAATTCAGTGTTAAGTTTAGGGTTAAGGGTTAATGTGGTTCTGTGTGATGTAAAATCTTTTAAAAATTTCACAGTTAACCCTCTGAACCTGACTGATGAAAGCTGTGTCCAAATGCACATCCCTTGTTCTCGGTTTCATTGCTCGTGAACAGTTCATCACAGTGAGGTAGCTCACTTTGATTCGTTTGTGCATGCAAAATAAATATTTGCGCTGAAACAGTTTTAGAGAAATCAATCGTTAAATGTTAGTTTGGTTAATTTCTGTGAATTGGGTTAATTTCTGCATAATTTGATGGCATGTATACATGAAACAGCATGACTTGACCTTCCCAACAATGCTCGTTCTTTGCCTATGTGATGAAGTCTTAGTGAGAAAAATAATTTGAATTGACATTAAATGTCATCATAGACATCATAGTTACAATAGTTACAATCTGCATACAGCTCCTCTCCATCCATCTCCTCACACATTACTCTTGTGTGAATTATCGTATTGACTCGAATATAAGACGGTGTTCTTGTTGTAAAAAATAGCTCTTAAAAAGGGGGGTCGTCTTAAATTCGCGGACTAGACAAAATGCCGCCAAAAACGAAAGTGAAAGTGAGGACAGTGAGAGTGAGCAAAGTGAGGCTGAGGATCTCTGTGCTGAGTAGCTGTAATTTAGCAAACTACCCTTTCCATTGTTTCAGTTGTTTATTATTGTAAACCTTAATGTATTGTTTAATGCATTGTTTAAAGCATTTGCACTGTTCTGCAAATTTATTCCATATACCCGTAGGCTATGGGAAGTTAATGCATTGACATTCTGAAGTTTATGAACTTTCAATCTAAACCTGACAAATTTGTTGAATTAATGCAATTTAAATGTTTTAATTTGGCTTGTCTAGTAGCCTGCAGTTTAGCTTCTTTTTTTACTTCTATGAAAAGTGTTCACGGAAATGAGACTGAAATGACCTCTATTTAAATGTGAAAAACAAAAGCCTCTAATTTTAAACAGAATTTTGAAATAAATACACTTTATATGAATGAACATTTGGTCTTCAAAAAACTTTTTCCCCAAAGATGAACTTGGAAAAGGGGGGGTCGTCTTACATTCAGGGTCGTCTTATATTCGGGCCAATACGGTACTTGTGAACTCGTCACTGCATAGAAATGAAACACTTACCCCAAGAAAGAGCAGAATCAGAGATTTGTGATTAACCTAGTCTCATTTGTACAGTATTTGGACACAATGGAGTAATCACGTTATGTTTTGAAGACTTTTGCAAAGTAATATCTTTACAAATTTCTTCACCCTTTTTCAAACTCCTGATTCTCAGATGAATAAGTTGGAATTCTTTGACTTCACAACATACCACATAGCAAAATAAATAGCAGAACTTAACCTTTCTGATGATACTAGGTGTTTTTCTGTGTGATAAAGTGTTCTTGAGTAAGCTGGTTTTGAATTCAGCAACTAAAATAATGACATTTATTTCCAGTAGGCAGTAAGGACATATGGAAGCAAACTGTTCCAGGCCAAATCTTTTTCTTGCTAAGGCCCTGGTCACACTACAGTTCGCAATGGGTTTGTGAATACTTGGCAATGAAAAATTGGTAGCATCGTCACCAATCATGCGATGCATGGCGAATGTTCTCTAAGCTTTGCGAGGTTTTTTTTTTTTGGTGTGTCTCTGCCAGGCTTGTAGTACTCAAGTCCAGGACTTGGACTCAAGTCTGACTCGTGCCCTAATTTTAACGATTCGTGACTTGACTTGGACTTGAGCACTGATGACTCGAACTTCGACTCAGACTAGTGCATTAACTGCATTCGGACTCAAAAATTGGAGACAAGGACTCAGATTTTTTTCTTTATTTTTTGTAACATGCCATAATAATTTGGCATAAGATATTTATATCTACAATAATTTTTATACTAATTTCATGCAAGAGAATGCACATTTACCTGTTCATACGCCTGCAGAGAATGTTCCTAGGTTTGTCCGCTTTGCTTATACAGACTTCTCGTGCAGTGGGAAAAATGCACTGCTATGTGTTCCATATTTAGAAGAACTATCGAGGAGATGACGGGGACAACCTCGAACTTCAATCGTCATTTGGCAAGACTCCACCCAGAGAAGTAAGTGACATGCTATGTTATGTCCCTGCTTGCTGACTGATGAACTCGCTAGTATTAACTAAAATGGGGCAGTCAAGCAGTAACATTAGTCCAACACAGTAGCAGAGACGGTTTCACATAAAGGCAGCAACAGCCACCATCAAATGGTGCAGTTGGAGTCTTGTTCTTGGACTTGACTCAGACTCAACTCGGCTCAATAGTGGACTCAACTCGAACTCGACTCAAAATTTTCTTTAATGACTTGGACTTGACTCAGACTTGAACACTGGGGACTCGAGACTGGATTTGGACTTGAGGTTTATTGACTCGACTACAACACTGGTCTCCACTGGCCTTGTGAGTGGCCAAAAACATTGTGAAAAATTTCAGTGCATGCACTGAAATTTGGTGGCGATGTTTTCGCCGGAAAACTAAGTGGCAAATGCTCACAGATGGGTTTGGGAATACTTCCAGAAGCTCTGGGAACCTTCTCCAAGCCTCTTGTGATGTATTTGTCTCAAATCTATATCCCTGATGCTTGCAGGGGCCTCAACGACACAGCAGCAAGGTATAGCCAAACCTTCTCAGAGACTTAAAAAGTATATTTACATTTGGTGATCTTTCAGTTTGGCAAAGGGTTCATGAATATTCAGCAAATGTTTGGTGACAGACGATGCATTTGTGATCATCGCTGATTGGTTGGCGCGGATGTCATGCATTCTTGAAATCTATTGAGCAAGGCATCGGCAATCATTCTCCTGCCAGAAGCCGATATGTACAAAACTCCCAAGCATGCCTCTGAGGAAAAATGCCAGATGTCCTCAAAAAAACACTGTCAAGCATTCACCTGCTGTGTGACTGCAATTTTTAGCTCACCTTTACATCGACATGCATCACCACCAAAACGCCTCATTTTCATCGATAACCTACCGCAAACCATCGCGAGCTGTAGTGTGACTATAGCCTACAATAGAACCACTCTCTCAGACAGAACGCTTGTTTTTTTAACACCTGACTGAATGAACCACACAGAGAATAAAAACAACACCAGGATTCAATTCAAACAGACAGACCACTGCATATGTGGAAGAACCACGAAAAATGAGGCTTTTCCATGTGGGAAGAACATTTTTGTGTCATCTGTATCTGTCCTGGTGTAGCATAATCACAGTTCATCAGTCACTAAAACTAAAACGTAACTCATTTTTAGTTTGTGTTATGTAAGCAGTTTCTCACTGTGAATTGCTGTGTCCAAGTGGGCACTGATGTGCTCAATAACACAAAATTCAGGAGCTTTTCTTTCTCTCATGCTCACTGTTAACCCTGAATACACGCTGTGTAGTTCATCCAGAGGACCTGCTGATGATACAGTACAGGGGTCACAGGTAGTATGAAGGCCACCACGCTCTGAAATGGCCTTTTGTGATGCTGTCATCAGTGTTTATTGTCTTAAAGCATCTGTTACTGAGTTGTAACACAGAACGAAGACAGAGAAACCACTGTTTATGTCATTTGTTTTCAGCATGAAATTGTGCTTCATAATGGGCTTTAAATCCTGAACCGGAATTGTAGTTGGTTTGTAATTAAACACTTTATGATGCACAGTGGTCTGATAGCTTTAACAACCGCAATTCTAGATGATTCCAGATGACAGTCAGATCTCTGATCACAATCTGCTAGCAAGACTGAGGTGCTGCTGCACACTGAGGATTTAAATATGCAGCCTCTCAGTCTCCTCTGGTAATAACAGCCTTCTGTCCAGTGTGTGTGTATGTGTGTGTGTGTGTGTGTGCTTATGTGCATTTTTGTGGTCATCTTTGTGGCACAAGAGCCATGTCTACTGTGGGCGCATGAAGGATCATTTGGGGTCATGCGCCTTTCACAATTCCAATAGAGCTCTGTGTATGTGTGTGTGTGTGTGTGTGTGTGTGTGTTCATGTATGCGTGCGTGTGCGCGTGCATGTGTGTGTGTGTGTAGAGGCCCCAGGGAGAAAGTGTCTGATGCCATGGTCCTGTAAACTCATTCATTTGGCTGGATGGCAGATGTAGCAGAGAGGTGTCTAATGAGAAGAACAGATCTGTTTGTCTGCTGAGTTCTGTAACATGTCACACATAATATAGATCACCATACTTTATTTGTCTTCATCAGAACATCTGTCAACCACTGCAACCTCTCTTCTTAGAACAGATCTCACCGTTGACTTCAGAACTGTTCATTTAGAGTTAGATAAACCTTTTTGTTTACATAGTACAGAATTTACACTATAAAGTATTTCTTTTTCTTCTACTTTCATTGATCATTCTCTTCCCTGGTCTTGAAGTTAATAAGACAAAAAAGGAAGAAAAACATAACAAAACACAGTGTGATATGTTACCAAGAAACCAGAAAGGGCAAAGACCTAAATGTAATGATGAAGTATTAGAATAAATGCATTAATATAAAGGTGTGCTGTCGTACGGTGTCCGAGTTGTGTTATTACACAACATTAATCAACACGTGCTGAACCTTTTAGATTCAAGAATTCAACAGTAGTTGGGTTCTTCATGAATCATATGAATCATACCCACTGCTAGACAACACATTATTGATATATAGCACTACTCAAATTCATAAACTATCAATTACTGTAGTATAGAAGATCCAAAGAGATGACCATGTTATTATCTATTTATTATCCAGTTCATATTGAACCTGGAACAGTCATCATAGGAATCAGAAAACACCAAATTGTAGCCAACTGACTCCTGGATTGCAGGTGAAATGCTGAACATATACTGGATATACTTTATCCTGAACACTAATCTACAGTTTAGATTTTAATAAACTGAAACTATGTCAACTAAAAAGGATTGGTGCAAAAATACCAGGAAGTCATGTGTATAAGGCAGTGGCGGCTGGTAGTCTTTCAAACAGGGGAGGCTGGTCGGTTACGATATTTCCAGATTTTAAAAGAAAAAAGAAAAAACACATCAATTTTGCCCATACTCTTGCCTCTGATCTGGCTGATTGTTGGCAGGGTCACAAACTGTGAAATAACAGGTTCTTTTGGCCCATTAGCCTACTGTCCAATATACATGTTGGTGGTGTTGGGGGGGTATATTTTAACATTTTATATTTTAAAATTGTGGCATGTTGTTTAAAAATTGATCATTATTGAAAGCAGCTCTTTGTCGGGAACCTCAGCAGTAACAGCAGAGTGTTCTGGAATAGGCACAAGCACTGACCTTGGGGAGCCAAACATAGAGCTGGGTGCCACACATTTCATTCAATGACACTTTCCTTATAGTTTACTTATTTTGACTGAGAAATGTTTTATTGACAATTTTGATAACCCTTCACTTTTAATCCAGGTCTGTAGTGTGAAATGTTCTCGGCTGTGTTTTTGTTTAAAAATGTTTTCCAAATTGTTGCTGTGTTTAATTAATATCCAGAAAAATATATATTCCAATATAATATACTCAGCATAAACATTTTAAATAGATTCTATATTTTTGGTCCATCCATGACATATTACTAAAGTAGCCTATTTACTGTTGTTGATGTGGGTCACTTGCTGTTAGCCAATTCACTTTCTCGTACCAGGAGAGCTGAAAGGAACGAGTATTATTCCCTACCTTTTTCACCAAGTCAATTTGAGGCGTTGGTCTACCCTGCTCTTTAATTTTAATTTTTTCCTCAAAAGGAAGACTGGCAAATGGCTTCGCCAAAATTAAATCAGCAATGCTTGGCATCCGTGCACAGCTTTCTTGCTAGCTGACTAGCCCCCTCAAGTTCAAGTTCAGTCACTCAAATAAACGAAATTTCTGGAACTAAGATAGCAAACTTGACAACACTATATTTACACTTTATTTACAATGAAAATATATACAAACTAAAAAAGCTGGTAGAAACCATATGTAATGAATGAAATTGAAATGTAAGCCGATCTCTTACAATACACCACAGCACTTGCGAATCCGCATGGGACTGAACTGAGATTCACCTCTGCCTGTCTATATTTGAAACGAGCTGTCAATCAAAGAAAATATCCGGCCGCTTTCACCAATCACCAGTCTCCTCGCAGAAAGCTTTGCCATGTCGCTCCCACTGTGAGGCTGGGAGTCCGTGGGGCGGGCGTTTTCGCAGTATTTGTCTAATAACCATCTTGCATTTTGATATTGAAAAGCGCATAGCTCCCAAATGCCATTGAAGTCCACTGAGGCTGGGAGTCCGTGGGGCGGGCGTTTTCGCAGTATTTGTCCAATAACCGTCTTGCATTTTGATATTGAAAAGCGCATAGCTCCCAAATGCCATTGAAGTCCACTGAGGCTGGGCTGCATCGCGTTGTCACGAGGGGGAAAAACTCACGCACACATTAGGCGAACTGGGGAAAGTTATAACGGAATGATTTCGCACTGTAGTTGGGTTGAGCACATATATTTCTATGATTCTGGATCTGAAATAGCAATGTTATAAGGTTGGCTATAACATAAGCCTAGCGCAATTCATCCTACACGATGTTCGTCATTTTTAGAGGAGGCTAAGCCTCCCTCGTTGTCTTAGAGCAATCGCCTGTGGTATAAGGGGCGTGTCACCGCAAATTGAGTTCAGTTGGTCAAAAAAATGAAAAGTTGTTTTATTGGATGTCCTAAATTTAGAATTATTTCTCTTTAAAATAAGGGGATATTTGTTAAATTTGGTGCAGCCAATTCAGAGATATGAGCGAAAATGTTTACGGTATGATCATCTTAACAGATAACCAAGTTTGGAGAACATCAAAACTTTGTGATGTGTAAATTGAAATTAATGCATGACACACATTTACTTGTCCTAAAAAAAGTCATATGTATATATATGTTGTTTTCTAATGTAATATTTTGGTGACTGATACATAATAGATGAAGGTAGTGTTGTAGTACTTGAGATCCAGTCTCAAGTCCACTTTCTGAAGGTCTCGGTCTTGTCTCGGAATCGACCGCATTTTTACTTGGTCTTGTTTCGGTCTCAGACACAGAGGACTCAGGATTTTATTTCAAGACTAGTCAAGACCAGTGGGGATTTCATTGCCTGTATATTGTCTGATTTATTTGTTAACAACTTTACTGTGATCTTTACTGGATGTTAAACTTCCTGCTTCAAATGCAAATAGAAACTCATTGCTAATTTGAACATTTTTTTCCAATTGTCACCCCTTCCCCACCCCCTTCACACCCACTGGTCAGGTCCTGGACTTGATCCAGTCTTGCCCTGCCTTCCTCTTGGTCTTGACTTGATCTCACCCCCTCAGAGTCTTGGTCTTGTCTCAGTCTTGATACACTCTGGTCTTGGTCATGACTTGGTCTCAGGTGGTCTTGACTACCTAGACTAGATGAAGGAATATACTGCATGTAGGGCAAAATTAGGAAAACATTATACTGTAGATTATGTGGGTCATCTTTTGACGCACTATCGTTTATAGTCACTGTATGTCAGAATGAACTTTTGTGACACTGGACTCACTTTATTGTGACATTCCCTGTATGTTGATTTTTAAGATATGCAGCTTAGAATGTGTAGTCGACACATTCAGGACTTGAACTGAGCGCAAGTCAGTACTGCTAAAGTATCTTCTGCTGTTTAAGAGCGAGTACTCATTCACATATCTCTGTAAGGTTTATTGAATTTAGTACACAAATAATCATTGTTATGCAGTATAACCAGTCACTGACTTCTATTTGAATTGACACACTGGACAAGAGACTTCATCAGCAGAATGACGAGTGAAAGAATGAACTTCACATCACATCTATAGACAATATGGACATGAACTGAACTCTATTTTAAAGGTCAGACGCAAGTGTGTTCCTCTAACTGAGCACTGGGAATGATGGTGGCTGAATGGCTTAATGCGCACACACACACACACACACACACACACACACACACACACACACACACACACACACACACACACACACACAGTGGTTGTAGCCTGTAACTCAGCGGGTTGACAGGGAGACAGCTGGAACCCCACACCCCCAACCTCTAATTTCCCCACTTGAACGCAGGGAGTTTGTCAGCTGCACTCATCCCCCTTTCATCGGGCCTCAGGGCCTGGCGTGCCACGCTTGGTTAGTTCACCCCTTCACCCCCCACCACCACCATCTCCTTCATTGGGGATTAGTGTTATTGAATTATGGTAAAGCTCTGTCACTCTTTGTGCTCCCCCCAACAGTCTCACCCTCCCACATTCACCCTTTCAGATAGAGCACTGAAGGTCAGAGGAAGTGCAGCCCTCCGAAGCGTGGCATGGCCACCTGGGCACAAGCTGCTTCAACGCGTCTGCACGTGACCCAGCGAAGAGTAATAACGTTCACAAAAAGGAAGGAGAAATGGAAAAGAAAGAGATCAAAGACAGAAGAAGAGGTCCTGGCTTCTCAGATACCAAGCCAACTTCTGTCTTTCCACACGGCTGCTTGGGGCCTCCTCACATGGGGCCTGTCTGATTTTAACATGGCCTCTAATCCTTGTTTAATTCGAGGCTGTTAGAGTTATCACTTTATTTATCCCTGCTGAATTCTTTCACTCTGATTGGTTATAAGGTGTTGGTTCGACTCTGCACAGATTTATATTAAAGTGTCTTTTCTTATGTGCTATCATTTCTATAGTCAAGTCAAGTCAGAGTCACTCCTGTGCCAGGACCTGGTCTTCCCAGGCAGTTCCCTGTCCAAGGACTAACCAGGCCCTTAAGGCACATCGGGCAGCGCCGATCTCCATTTCTATAGCCCTTGACCTCTTGCCTATTACATAGCTAGGGTTACAGTGGGAGGCTGGTCTGGTAACCATGAGAATTTGACTCCCTACTCACATATGTATTGCAGAGTGCCTCGCCAGATGGCAGTAGGTAACATTTTTATGATGGTCTTTGGTATGACCTGACCACAAGTAGAACTCACGAGCTCCCGGTCGAGAGGTAGACACGCTAACCACAATGTTTCTATAGTACATTTCTATAGTAACAGCTAACATAATGGACATAAATGGATTTTTTGCTGCTATAATGAAGTTTTCTGTGCGTTTCTTCTTTGCAACAGAGCAAAATGGTGTAGGCTAACTTTACAGTTTTTACAGGATGGCTGGAAGGATGGTTCTTCTGTGTCTCAGTCATGTGTCAAGTTGCATTTTTTTTTTGTCGTAACTTCAAACAGTGAGGGAATGACTGCTTACAAATGTTATAATGTAAACAATTTGAGGAACTGAAACATTCTCTGGACATTCTACAACATTACATGCAACTATACATGGAAAAAAAATGTGTGTCAGTAAAAAATGGTTTGCATTGGCAGATTGCTGTGGTATCAGAAGAACCAAGCACTTCTGGATGTTATGTTCTTTCCACCATTTTTTGCAGAGGGAACAGCATCACACCACGAGTCATTGATGTTTCTTGGAACAGCTCACTCCACCATGTTTATGTTTATTGTTTACATTACATCCGTTACTTTGGTAGTGATAAATGTACAACAAACAGTTTTTGTGGTTTCTTAATTTGAATACTACATTAGAGCACAGTACACTGAATCATGATATTTCATTTGTTTTCTGAACATATGTACATTGTTTTATGTACGACTTTACCAAATGTGATGATAATTAGGCTTTACAGAAAGAATGGTTTGTATTACTGTCGACAAAGATTCAGTAAAAATAAAACAAAGAGGAGTCCATTTCCCCTCCATCTTTTTCCTCTCTCTCTCTCTCTCTCTCTCTCTCTCTCTGTCTGATTTTTCTTCCTTTCCTTTCTCTCCCACTCAGTCTTAGCCAGTGGCCAAGTAATGTTCAGTGAGAGAGGAGGAAAAATTGAGTAGTGGATTCTGTTTTCCTGTCTGATGAAAGCGAGACAAAAGCAAACGAGAGAGAGAGAGAGAGAGAGAGAGAGAGAAACACAGAATATGCTATAAAAGTGCTGATTTTTAATCCAAGTTCAGTTATGTTGTGACATGGCCAACAGGAAACTCAAGAGCCGGGAAACGTGGCCGGAATCTGGACAAACACAGAGCCGACTGGCCAGAGTCTGTGGTAAAAGCCTGAGAGGAACAGAAAATGTGTGAGAGAACAAAGGAATGTGACAATCTTTTTCTTCTGTGTTCTAAAACTATACTTGTTGAACAGACTTAGTAGTATAACCTGCCAGGGTAATCATCCTGAACTACACGAGACCAAAGATTCAGAAATACATCAACACAATCAGTTATAAGGGATTAGAAATAAGCCGAGCTCATCTTCGATC
Organism: Neoarius graeffei; assembly: GCF_027579695.1. Lineage (NCBI taxonomy): Eukaryota > Metazoa > Chordata > Actinopteri > Siluriformes > Ariidae > Neoarius > Neoarius graeffei. The sequence continues at coordinate 21,654,990 of NC_083581.1, read as the reverse complement.
ACAGACTGTCTTGGAGTTAGACGTTACCTCACAAAGGCAATTTACAGGCAGGAAATGGATTATAATACAGGTAATACCCCCTGGGAATCAGGTCAGTGGACAAGGTTAAGACACAGAGACATGCAGAATCTCCACTGTGGCCAGCAGACAAGACAAGACAGGACAGGAAACATGCAGCTTTGGATTATTAAGCCTTGCATTGCACATATTATTGCAGTAATATTTCAAAATGTGATTGAGTAATAAACGCCAAGTCTGTATTTCATGGTGCAGTAGAGCTGTTAAATGTTTATATCCTGGGGCTGAAAAACACTACACATTGGTAAGTACTTGTATTTGTGTGTAAAGCATATTTACTGCTCTGAAGTGTTGGGAAATGGAAATCATTATGATCCCTGTGTGACCCAAATTTGACAGCACGCTGTCATTTTCCTGCACAATGATGGGTTTGAGGAGGCCCCTAGGGCCTGAAGGATGGACAGTTGGAGTTGTATACATGTACACACACGCACACACACACACACACACACACACACACACACACACACACACACACACACACACACGTGCAGCTCCCTCCACTTTTTTCCTTATATAGATGAGTATCAGTATGCTAATCCTGTGTCTATTTCACACACACACACACACACACACACACACACACACACACACACACACACACACACACACACACAGTGACTGAGCATTGACCGGCACTAATGGCCTAATGGCATTGGCCTACATACACTTCTCCAGGCACTTTGTCTCTCCATCCTATATCCTGTGGCATGTTACGTGGTTCCTACAGTTTTCACACTAAAAGCCAGTAATTATGAATTATTCTAATAAACGTATTTGTGCCTTTGCTTCATCCCTTTATTGTCTTTCTGTCCTGCTCATATATTTTATAGGATTAAGATCATGTATGATGTTAACACAGGATGATGAAAAGCGATTGTGGAGAATGAACGTGACTTTTTCACTCTTTTCTGTTGTCCATCTGTCGGGTTCCTGACATCACTCATTTCTCTGGGACACGTGATACTGTTTTTCTTCCTCTTTCCTCTGTCCTTGCTGTCATGCTGTTGTCACTCTAGCACCATTCACACAATGTGACTATGGCTCTCCTGTAAGATATTCTCCTGTTCTCCCTCCTGCCCTCGTCACTGCTGCTGAGACAAAAAAAAAACATCCATGTCCAGTGTGTGCCATTCCTTTGTCAGCTGGCCTGCACAAGTCTTTCCCCCTGAGCTCAATCAGGGACGGAGGCAATTCAGTGTTTACCATAAAGCCTGACCTGAGACTGATTTACACTGAGACTGATTTACGCTGCGCTCTTCTGACTCCAGTCATTTCCTTTGTTTAGAGTTTCAGACCGTATTTCACTAGAAATGCACTGAGTGTTATGGAAATGGAGGCAGCTGCTGCAATTGTTTTGATCTGATACAGGGAGATTTGTTGAGATACAATATAGTGTGAATACTCATGTATGAACACACACACACACACACACACACACACTGAGCCTTGGCCAGACATTTGAGTAATAGTAGTCTGTATTAATGATTGTGTAACAGTGAGATGATATTAAGTGTGAGTGGATATTATTCCATTGATCATCACTGGCTTTGTGACTTTTTCACCTGATTTATGATTCCTAACTCTCTGAAGAGAAACATTTTAGATTTCTGCTTTATTATTTATTTAATTGTTTTTTTGTAATTATTATTTTGCTTATTTTTATGAAAGCAATTAATTTTATTATTATTATTATTATTATTATTATTATTATTATTATTGCTATATGCATGTTCCCAGGTTCACTCATAGTGTAAATGTATCCTAGTTTTAAGATAATAATGACACTAGAGGTATTTCCTTCCTGTCTTCCCTCACTCCTCTCCTCTTTTCTTCTCTTCCTTTGGTGTTTCCTGTGTTCCATATTTTGATATGAGCCTTGAAGAGGTGCTGAGAGAAATACAGGGCCACTCGCCTCTTCGCCGTCTTTCATCAAGGGATAGGCATGCTTGGGTGGGCCGCCATTTGTCCCGGTTCCTTTCTCCACACACCCTTGGCTTCCTGTCGCCTCGCTTCCTGTCACACTTTTGTCCTGAAGATAATTCTGAGGCCATCGTGTAAGCGTGGTCTGTACCATCTCGTGGTGTAGCTAGAGAGCTCATAGAAGGCATAATGTGGCATCTGGTTGGTTTTGAAGTCTCTGAGTCTTGTTAAAGTAATATTCGGTTACATAATGGCATGCTGGATGGTGCAGACTGACCCAGAGGAGACGAGACAGGAGAGAAGCCCTGCTGAGATGAATCAAATGTGTGGTCACAGGCTCCATAAGATGATGTAGGGGAATTCAGGAAGTGTTGTAGTGTTGTAGTGCTCTGAGACCTTCTCCAATTCTCTTCAATCCTCCATTCAGAGCAAGTGATCATTTTTCCTTCGTAGCAAATTTCCCTCTGTTACTTAATGATCTTCTAAAGTGGTAGAAATCTGTCACAGTTTATCTGTGTTTATGTGTGTGTTTGTGTTTGTGTGTGTGTGTGTGTGTGTGTTGTAGGATTTACATGTATTTATATGTAATACTGCTGTGAGTTTTCATTGAAACTCCACTCACGTTAAGGCTAATAAGAAATAAATTATTTAAACTTTATTATTTAATAAAGAAATGTTGATATTACCTGCGATAACCTGGCGACTTGTCCAGGGTGTACCCCGCCTCTCGCCCATAGTCAGCTGGGATAGGCTCCAGCTTGCCTGCGACCCTGTAGAACAGGATAAGTGGCTACAGATCATGGATGGATGGATGGATGTTGATATTATGAGGCTTTCTATAAGAAGACATTTATTTAACATGGAGTATTCAAGGAGTCTTGGGATCAGTACTGTGTAACAGTAAAGTTTTCTACATCAGGAAGGTCTTTAGGACAGGGAAGTAGAAAAGAAAAAGAAAATCTAATCTGACTATAAATGGTTAAAAAAAGTCTTTCACTGATAAAATTAAAATTCTGGTATAAGAGGAATAAAAATTTCGGCAGGTACTGTTAGAAAACAATCGATTTGGGGATATAGTATACCATCACAACACTGATTATTTTTGTATAACAGTCTGACACATGCTTTATTTCTTACATAATGTATTATAATAAAACAAAAATACTATTAAATGGTTAAACATTGCAGGTAAATTAACTTACTCTTAAAGCAAGACGGCCTTTCAATTTCACAAAATCAGTGAAATTTAGTTCCCTCTGAAATTTGGTCATTGCAATATATGTTTACTTCTGTAATATCTCACAAAATATCAGGCCATTCTGTGGCTGGAAAGTTATTTAATTTGAGGGGATTCCCTAGCAAATAATGTGCATGAAACCCCTCGCTTCATGCAGTCAAGCAGACAGAGGTTTACCTTTGAGCGTCCACTAACAGTTACACCATTCTGTTGCTAAACGAACAGCTGATCACACCGAGGTGCTTGCTGACTGCTGATATTTATTAGTTTGGTCCTGTGTTTCCTTTCCTTCGCAACATGTCTTTTCTTCTCGCTTTCCATTACTGTAGTTGGTCTTTCAGGTTTCATTCGCACACTCACATCCTCCATTTTTCTCTCCTGTTTCAAATGTGTATCTCACAATGCCTTGTGCGAACGGGGAAAGCCCACCATGTGATGCATGACATAATATCTTGAATTGGGTCATGCTGAAGCAGGCAAAAATAGTGGAGAATTTAGGGCCATGTGGCCCTAAATTCATTAATTGCTCTATTAAAAAAAAAAACTAATAAAATTGGAAGTCTGTGATTTGAATTCATTAGCTTTCGGTCCACTAAACAAAAATAATTGGGTGTCAGGGAAAATTCTTTTCATGACCTACACTTGAAAAATCTGAAAGGCAATCTACCTTTAAAATGGCATAGCTTCTGATGAGCTTTCTGTTTTTTGCTTAAGAATTTGTAGACATTTGTGTATATTGTGCTTTAAGCTGAATAATAATAATAATTATTATTATTATCATCATTATTAATAATTGTTTAAATAAATAATAAACACACACACACATACACGCTTTGTATTCGTCTGGCTATATCTAGCTTTCCTTTCTTGACACCTTTACTCTTTTTTCCATGGTTCTCTTTCTTGTGTCCTCATTTCCATTGTCCTAATCACACTTTTTTCTGTACAATCACACTTTTTTCCACTTCTCACACTGCCGCTCTCCTCTTCACTCTCCTCTTTCTTCCAGTTCCTTCACCATTCATATTCACACTCTCTGACTTGTGTGATCATATACAGATCTCAGTGTAGTAGTATGGAGGGATATGTGAGCTCCATAATCAGGATCTTTTAGGAGCCTTCCCCATAGGTGGCCTTAAAGCTGACTTATTACTTGCACTCTTCATCTGAGAGTACAGCTCACTGCCTCCTACACTCACACTGCCTCAAAAGGTCATTGCATTCCAGATTTGGTTAGAAGGCATTGTGAAGTATTGAGGGATATATTGACCTGGTTTAGGTCATTCAGGACATGACCCACATTGTGTTGGCTGTTGAGTATCTCTGGCTGTTTAATTTTTATTTAAACTTTATTGCACTATATGCATGGATTTGTTAAAGTATCTATAAAGCCAGAGAGGCAGACAGACACAAATGTGCACACAAGCATATTATTCCTCGGAACATACTTCCGATCACTTCTCAGGGTCCTGTAGTGCTGTACTGTGTACAAGGGCCACAATGTTTGGCCCAAAGCCAACTCATATGTGGAGTTCAGATTGCAATCTTACTCTGTAAATATCCACCAGGCCATGCAACGGCAGTGACGGAAAGCTAGAGAGGAATGGAAGAGAGCAGGAGCCCCTTACAGGCCATTATTCCTCCCTGCTGGGTGAGAGAAAGGAAGGATGGAAACCTAATTGCAAGTGCAGTGTAAAGGAAAAGAATTTGGAAGTAAGTGACCTTATCAGAAAGAAGAATGGAAGCGAGCCACTGAAATGAACAGAGCAAGAAAGAAAGACAAAGAGAGGAGGAGTGGGTATGAGCGGTGTACAGAGAGACTAACAGAACTAGTAACAGTATTATAAAGAATTGGAATCAGTCATTCAGTCCAGTTTAGCAATAGTAAGCTGGCTTTTATTGTACATTTTGAATCCTCTCTCGCTCTTCATCCTCTGTCCTCATCTCACTTTCAACTCCAATTTTCAAATCTCTCATCTTGTCATCTTTCTCCCTTCGTCCATTTCTTCCACCCTCTTGCCTCTCTCTCTTGTTCATCGCTCCCTTTTTCAGTTTAACAGGCTGCTGTGGGAAGTGCCAGCAGTCACTCTTGTTAATGTCTGTTTGATGAAGATGCCACAGATTGTCAGTGTGTTAAAGCAGTGAACTGCATCTGTCAACTCCTGACACACTCACTCCCTACCTTATATACACAATAATCTAAAATGCAGCCTGGACAGGAGATTGAGAATCACGTGGTTTCATTGTGGTCAGACTAAATTGATTTTGCCTACAGTAGTGGATGTTCAGTGGACTTTACAGCTGCTGAAAGCACAAAATGTTGTTACAAAATCAATAGTCCTTTAGTGAGACCTTTTTTATTTCAAGGTGAATAAATATATGTATGTAAATCTTTCCAAATGTACTCTCATATTGCAATGATTTTAAACATTTAATGGTGCAGTTTACGTTTTTGTAGTAATGCTTCTAGATCTGCAATAATATAAAACCTGACAGTCAGTAATGCTGTGCCATTTCCTGTCCCTGAAATTAGCCCTGCATCTGGATAAACACAACTTCTTAGCTCTACACACCTTCAAACTCTTTCCTCTAAAAAGCAGCTCACAAGCCATTAAAGTTATCTGATGTTGTGAATAAGGCTGAAAGAGGCCTAGAGACAATTAAAGGCTGCAGCAAGAAGCAAAACTACAGCTCAGAAAATTAATAGCAAGATCCTCTAACCTTAATAAAATAATAAAATAGACCCTACTTCCTATTGCTGCTGTTTGGTGTGTATTGTGAGTATTTTGTGTTTGGTGTGCATGGTATGCGGGGGTGGCATGGTGGTGCAGTGGTTAGCACTGTCGCCTCACAGCAAGAAGGTTCCAGGTTTGAACCCCACAGCTGACGGGGGCCTTTATGTGTGGAGTTTGCATGTTCTGTCTGTGTGGGTTTCCTTCAGGTGCTCCGGTTTCCCCCACAGTCCAAAGACATGCAGGCTAAGTAAAATACCCAGCCACTGGGGTTGCACAAGCCAATGTATACTTAGTGCTGGAGGGTTGTGTCAGGAAGGACATCCGGTGTAAAACCCTATGCCAAATCAAATACGCGGAACAGCTCCAGAACCCCTAACAGGAGTAGCCAGAAGTAGTTTGTGTTTGGTCTGTATAGTGTTTGGTGTATATGGTGTGTTTGGTCTATATAGTGTATGTTGTGTTTGGTCTATATACTGTAGTGTTTGGTGTGTGTGGTGCTTCTGAATACAAGGTATGTGGAAACAGGCGAAAGCCAGGTAAAGTTCTGTGCAAACCCCTATACATGAAACTCTCTTGTTAGCACAACCCAAACAATATGTCACCCCACATGTTCAAAAGAAAATAAAAATGCCAGACTGAAATAATACATTTACTTGTGAGGCAAGCAGAGAAGGCCACAGCTCATAGCTGAAACCTTCACCAATGACTTTTTGTCAAGGTTACAAACATGTGTTACAGCTATGACAACACAGTCCCCAGAAATTTACCTACTCATCTATGTCCCTGGGCGGCACGGTGGTGTAGTGGTTAGCGCTGTCACCTCACAGCAAGAAGGTCCTGGGTTCGAGCCCCGTGGCCGGCGAGGGCCTTTCTGTGTGGAGTTTGCATGTTCTCCCCGTGTCCGCGTGGGTTTCCTCCGGGTGCTCCGGTTTCCCCCACAGTCCAAAGACATGCAGGTTAGGTCAACTGGTGACTCTAAATTGACCGTAGGTGTGAATGTGAGTGTGAATGGTTGTCTGTGTCTATGTGTCAGCCCTGTGATGACCTGGCGACTTGTCCAGGGTGTACCCCGCCTTTCGCCCGTAGTCAGCTGGGATAGGCTCCAGCTTGCCTGCGACCCTGTAGAAGGATAAAGCGGCTAGAGATAATGAGATGAGATGAGATCTATGTCCCTTATTCTGTATTAATACACTGAACTGGCTGATTAGCTGGCTATATTATTATAGCATGTTTTAAACTCGTCATTGCGGTTTCTGGGCAACAAATATGAAACTGGCACCATCTGTCCACCCCTGTGTCTTGTAAAAGTAATATATCAAGTTGTTTTTTGTGAGCAAGTTGCTTTTAATAGCTAAATACGGTAACTATTATTAACAACTCAGAATGTATAGACTTTCTTCACTGCTTTCTTATCTATAGATAGGATGTTGCCAAAATGTATTGCATGTATTTCTGTATAAAATGTCCGAATGCAGAACAAGGGTCTGTGTTGCTCTGCCTCAGAGCCAGAACTGTTGGTCGTAACAGAGCCAGAATCGACACTTGTGTAAAAGGGACAGTCAGTACAGGAGGACAGGGGTGTGAGGTTTTTGACATGGACATTCTTCTTTCCGAGAACAGTGCGAATTCAAATGTCTCTGTCTATTGCATCTAAATTCAGCACACTTTTCTGCTTCAAATCACTTCCTGCTTGTCTTCACTTTCTCCTCCAACATAATTCTGATCCCACAGCAACTTTGCCTGTGTTTGAAGCGTGGTATAAATGTGACGGCTAACAAAAGCACCTCAACACTGAGTTCACCTGCCGTTATTGTTTTGAAAGCAACATCAGTATATTCAAGGTATTCATATTTCAGACGTGTAGCATGTTAAAACTTTTAACTTAATAGTTACACTAGACACCGATGCTTTGTTGTGCCATGTGTCACATCTCTGGTTGTAGAACACCAGCATGCTGTGTAAAAACACACACTGGCACAGCTTTCTGCTGGCTTTATTTTAAGTTAACTACTTTTAACTTAATAGTTACACTAGACACCGATGCTTTGTTGTGTCATGTGTCACACCTCCAGTTGTAGAACACCAGCATGCTGTGTAAAAACACACACTGGCACAGCTCTCTGCTGGCTTTATTTGGTTCAGTGTAAACAACCAAAGCCGGAATATTGAGGGATCTTCTTTATGCCAGTATTGTCTCTGTGTAAAAGGAGCTTAAAGGAGATACGCAGAGCCTTTATTTTTAAATAAATTTCTGAGTGGGTAGTGACTCTTGTATGCTGCATCAATGGGAATAAAAAATATATATATTTTTGAGAGTTAAAATCGACCGCCAAGTTGGCATTCGAGCTGCCCCGCTGAGCCAGCCAGTCCTGAGTGCGTGATGTCACAGCAGGAACCAGTTTTAAGGCCGAGGCCTTTTACAGCTATAGACCAAAGTCATATAAATAAAAATTTACAGTGAAAGTCAGAAATACCATTACCGACTTGCTCAACTAAGACTGATTTAACTTCATTGATTGTGGGTTGACTCTCATTAAAACAGGATAGGTGTTATAACTTATGCACATACATGTACATGCATGCATTTTCACTGATAAAATGTAAAAGGCTAATTAAATAATCAGATGAACTGAGACAATCACATTCTGAAGCAAATTAAATAATCTTATACCGGTAATTTAAATACACAATACAAGTTACATGCATTAATCTAAATGCAGGTAAACGATTGATTGATTGATTGATTGATTGATTCCAAACAGTAAAGAAGATATAAAACAAAAAAAAATAAAAAATGCAATCATCAAAACATTGTCATAAACAAACAGAATAGCGTAGCGACAAGGCAGTAACATAATAATGTTCGGAAAGGATTAGGAAGAAGTAAATAACTTATCAAATCCTAACCCTCTATACCGCTGCTAATCAAACGTCACTTTCCACCATAATAAACTATATATACAAAAGAAAACAAAATCAACAAAAAAAGAAAACATACTAACATACCAAGACATCCCAACATGGTATAATATCGACCAAATCAAATCATATATACAGATACTTATGTTATGCATATATACACACATACAATACATATATACAGTACTTACATATACACATTCCTATAACTATACACATCCATACGTACACAGACACCCATATCATAATTATGCATATTATGCTTATATATTATATGCAGTTATGCATATACACACACAAAAAAAACCCCTCACATACTCACATTTTATATATATATATATATACACGTATGTACCCATACCCACATATATACACTTATATTATCAATAGAATGTCTATGTGTCAGCCCTGTGATGACCTGGCGACTTGTCCAGGGTGTACCCCGCCTTTCGCCCGTAGTCAGCTGGGATAGGCTCCAGCTTGCCTGCGACCCTGTAGAACAGGATAAAGCGGCTAGAGATAATGAGATGAGATGAGATGAGATGTTATTGTAATTCCTCCTCCCTATACCTCATAAAGATCTGTTCCTTATACCTTTTTTTGAACTGGTTTATAGCTGTACATTTCATGAGCTCCACATTCAAACTGTTCCATAGCTTTACTCAACAAATAGAAATACTGAACATTTTTAACGTTGTCCTAGCACTGCAAATTTTAAATTTCAGTTTCCCCCTAAAATTATAGCCCCCCCTCTCTATCCGAGAACATTGTTTAGATATTCCTTGGTACTTTATAATTCCTTACTTTATACATTATTAAGGCAGTTTTATATTCTATAATATCCCTGAATTCAAAACATTTTGAATTTAAGATGTTTAAATCTTAAATTCAAAATGTTTTGAATGTTTTTTTTAATCCAAATGAGAGTCAGAGCTTACCCATCTGTGTTCTCGCTTCTTGAAGGCCAATTGTTTTTGAAACAATCTGACTTTCAGTTGTTTGTTCAGTTCTCTGTTCATTCACTTCTTCCATGTAAGTGAGAGATGGTAGCAATATCCAGTTTAGAAATCAGATGGTTGCTCCACTCATTCACTTTTCTTCATACTGTTTAGTCCGCCATTACTGCTGGGCTTAGGCAATTACTAAAACCAGGGACGGAATGGAATGTCACCGGTTTTAGCAACAACTAAAGGGAGGTCACTGCCTGAGCGATATGTCCCATCCCGTTCCATTCCAGGTTTTAGCAACAACCCTCGGCTCACTCCAGGAGGACTGTTGCAACTGAACTCACTTTCCTTTAAAAAAAAAAATGAAATAAATACTTTCCTTTTCTTGTAGTTTTCTTTTTCTTTAATTGTTGATACTGCACCCTCTTTCAATACGGACTTATGGCCAACACTCCTCAACAGATCAGAGATTTCAGACGAGTCTTCAGTAAAATGTGCAAAGCAGAGGAGAGACCACTTTGTAGGCGCCCAATGTGCCCATGAACTTCTCGGAAAACACGTTCAAATCTTTGCAGTTTGAACATTCTTGGGCCATGAATGCAACATAAATCCACCTTCTGTCATGTTGCTGCACCCAGCCAAAAACACATCTACGTGGCATGGCAAAAAATTAGCTCAAAATGGAGGATCGGAGTTGCAGTCAGCTCTGTGTTTTAGTATAGTGGAAATGACGATGAGACCGATAGACTTCCTGCTGTGACGTTACAGACGTCAAGATCATTCACTCAGACTACTACCTACATAAATCACTTTAATCAATGTGTGAGACGGCTGCCTCTCCAGTAGCTCTGTAGTTTTTAGCTTTTTAAACCTCTTTTTTTCCCACCTTTTTTACTTTTCTGCTCTTCTTATGAAGACATAGTGTGTTTTACTTATATCACATGGATATTTTTAACTTTAACACGCAACCAGGAGCCAGTTTTCTCACTTATTTGAGAGAGGAGCTGCTGGCCCTGAAAACAATGGGATGAGCCGGGATACGACACCCCATCCCGGCCGAGTTGAGGAGGAAACCCAGGGGCTGCAAAGCCAGAGCTAAGCTAAAGGCTAGGCTAGCGGTCAACCGGCAGCGCTACAAACCATCCAGTCCCTCCGTTATCATGGGGAATGTGAACTCGCTGCCGAATAAAGTCGACGAGCTAGCCGCACTGAACAACCAGCGGCTTTATCGGGAGAGCAGCTTATTTATTTTTACGGAGACATGGCTAACACACCTTGTACCGGATGCTAATGTGGACCTGCAGGGATTCACTGCTGTGAGAGCCGACAGAGACACTAACACATGCGGGAAAAGCAAAGGTGGGGGACTCATTATTTATGTTAACAACCGCTGGTGTAACCCAGGACATATCTCCGTAAAGACAGTTTTATGTTGCCCGGACTTGGAGCTGCTAGCCGTTAGCCTGCGGCCATATTATCTGCCGAGGGAGTTCAGTCACATGATCACCATCTGTGTTTACATCCCTCCGAGGACTGACGCAGCCGCTGCATGTGAGAGGATTCACTCTGTCACAGCAAGGCTGCAGACACAGCACCCTGAGGCATTTATGATCATTTCTGGGAACTTTAATCACGCTACTTTGGACTCTACTTTGGCTGCTTTTTACCAGGCTGTGGATTGTCCAACAAGGAACAACAGGACAATTGACTTGCTGTATGCTAATGTGAGGGATGCATACAGAGTCACACCCCTCCCCCCACTAGGGAAGTCTGACCACAACCTGGTTCTTCTACAGCCGAAGTACACCCCCCGGTTCAAAGGCAGCCTGCAACAACTAGCTCCATCAGGAGGTGGTCCCCTGAAATGGAAGATGCCCTCAGAGACTGCTATGACATCACGGACTGGGATGTGCTGCTTAGCCCACACTGTGAGGACATAGAGGGGCTGACACACTGTCTGACGGATTACCTCAACTTCTGTGCAGACGTGTTCTCCCCCGCTAAGACTGTACGGTGTTACCCTAATAACAAGCCATGGGTAACACAGGAAGTCAAAGCTGTCCTCAACAGGTGCAGGGATAGGGAGGTGATGAAAGCAGCACAGCAGGAGGTGAAACACTGCGTGAGGGAAGCTAAGGACAGCTACAGGAGAAAGGTGGAGCAGAAGCTGAAGGAGAACAGCATGAGGGAGGTCTGGGAAGGTGTGAAAACCATCACAGGCCACAATACAAAGACTAGAGTCGTTGAGGGGACAGTGGAGAGGGCGAACAAGTTGAATGACTTCTTCAACTGGTTCAACCAGCCCACGTCCCCCCCTCCCCCTCACTGCAGCCATCTCTCCTTCTTCCCTCAACACACCTCCCCCCAGTCATCACAGCAGCCCCCTCCTCCCCCTCCTCCGCCTCCTCCCCCACCTCAACACAGACTCCTCCATGCATTACTGCAGACCAGGTCAGAGGTCAACTGAGGAAGCTTCACTCCAGGAAAGCAGCAGGCCCGGACAAGGTGTGTCCCCGACTACTGAAGACCTGCGCTGCTGAACTGGGTGAACCACTCCAACGCATCTTCAACCTCAGCCTGCAGCTGGGAAGAGTGCCCACCCTCTGGAAGACATCATGTATCGTTCCAGTTCCAAAAAAGTATCGGCCCAGCAAGCTGAACGACTTCCGACCAGTGGCACTCACTTCACATCTGATGAAGACGTTGGAGCGGCTCTTCATCAGCCTCCTCAGACCCCAGGTACAACATGCCCAGGACTGTCTGCAGTTTGCGTACCGGGCAGGTGTTGTTGTGGAAGACGCCATCCTCTACCTGCTACACCGAGCCCACTCGCATCTGGATAAGGGAAATGGCACAGTGAGGATCCTCTTCTTGGACTTCTCGAGTGCCTTCAACACCATCCAGCCTCTTTTGCTTCAGGACAAACTGAACAGGATGTGAGTGGACCCCTGCCTGGTCACCTGGATCTCCAGCTACCTCACTGACAGGCCACAGTACGTCAGGCTGAAGGACATCACGTCTGACACTGTGATTAGCAGCACCAGAGCACCCCAGGGCATGGTGCTGGCCCCTCTTCTCTTCACCCTGTACACCGCGGACTTCTGCTACAACTCTGAGCTGTATCACATTCAGAAGTTTGCCGATGACACAGCCATCGTTGGGTGTATCAGTGATGACAGAGAGGAGGAGTATAGGAGCCTGGTGAGGGACTTTGCTGTGTGGTGCAACAGGAACCATCTGCAGCTCAACACTTCGAAGACCAAGGAGCTGGTCATTGATTTTGGGAGGTCCAGACCAAGGTCACGACCAGTTCTGCTCAAGGGAGTCATGGTGGAGGCTGCAGATTCCTACAAGTACCTCGGGCTGTGGCTGGACAGCAAGCTGGACTGGACTTGCAACACCAAACAATTATACAGGAAGGGACAGAGCAGGCTATACTTCCTTAGGAGGCTGCGGTCCTTTAACATCTGCAGGAAACTCCTGTGGATGTTCTATCAGTCTGTGGTCGCCAGTGTCCTGTTTTACACCGTGGTGTGCTGGGGGGGCAGCACATCCAAGAAGGACACATCCAGGCTGGACAAACTGATCAGGCAGCATGAAGCTGGACTCTCTGGTGACGGTGTCAGACAGTTTATGGACAAACTATTGAACATCATGGATGATGCCAGTCACCCTCTGCACACCGTCATCAACAACCAGAGGAGCTTGTTCAGCGACAGAATGCTCCTTCCCAAGTGCAGGACGAAAAGACTCAAAAACACCTTTGTCCCTCATGCCATCATACTGTACAACTCCTCTGTGGGGGGGAGGAGAGGTAACAGGAGGACAGAGGACGGGAAGGAGCAGTAGCCTAGCCTAACAATAAGCAGTACCGGACAATGTGCAATATAATGTGCAATATAAAGTGCAATATCTCTCCTGCTGCCCCCCCTTTCTTTTTTCTTTTTTCTTTTTTCTCTCCCCCTCCTCTCTCTCCCCCTTCCTCTCTTCCCCATATCTTATTCTTTTTATATTTGTATATGTAAATACTTAATTTATTTTAATTTATCTAGAAGTTTTTCTCTATTTCTTTTCTCTGTTTATCCGTAATGATGCTGCTGGAATCTTAATTTCCCTGAGGGAACCCTCCCAAAGAGATCAATAAAGTTTTATCTAATCTAATCTAATCTTTAATCGTAAAAATTACTGTATTAGATTTATTGTTAATGCTTAAAACTATTCCTATGCCATTCTTGAGGTCTCAAGGCATTTATAAGCGAAAGTGAGGCCCTGGCTCTGCGTATATGCTTTAAGCTTGTAGGTAGCTAATGCCGCTTTTCCACTACCAACGCGGCTGAGTTGGGCTGAGCCGTGCCGTGCTGAGTTGGGCTGAGTCGAGCTGAGTGGGGCTGTTGGAGTTGCATTTTGACTACAACCGCGCTGAACCATGCTGGCTGGAAGTGGGTGGACACATTGGGTGGAGTTAGCGAAAGTGGGTGGATGTCATGTGATGTCGTTAGGCGGAGCAAACAGTGACATCAGTGACCTTTTAAGCGGTAGTCTCACGACCCGGATAGTAAACAATAAACATGGAGTCATTAGTGCTGCTGGTCTTGGTGCTGTGGCTTGTTGTCACCGACAACGCCAACAGATACTGGCAAGAGCGTATAGATGAGGCGAGGCGCATAAGGCTTCAGAAATTCTTGTAATTCGTAATTCTTCTTCTTCCGGGTTTACGGTGTTTACAGATCCCAGTGTGCTTGCGGGGCGTGTGTGGGCATGTGAGGACACTCCTCCTCACCAATCAGTGCACAGGGGAGTGTCTCCTCACGCCCCTAGCCCCACTCGGCTCGGTTTGGCTCGCTTCAGCCCCACTGCAAAACCGTGCGAGTTTTGGGTGCTGAGTAGGGCTGAAGCGAGCTGAGTCGTGCTGCTCTGAGGTAGTCGAAACACGAGCCGTGTCGGGCTGAAGTGAGCTGAAGTGAGCTGAAAAAGGGTAGTGGAAAAGGGCCATAAGTAAGGAGTTAACAAGCTGCCCCTTAGCTGAAAAAGCAGGTACATTATCTATATTTGGCCTGTTTGTCAAAGTCTAGTTTTATGAACTAGACTAAACTCTGTTTATTACACATGGTTAAAATGCAGTGTAACATAAGCTAACAAAGCACATTTAAGTTCAGCAACTACAATCAAGTCTTTTGGAGAGCAGAGTACATCTTTATCAGTTCCAGGTTTCAGCTCTGTATGTGTGAAACTCATTGTTTATCCTGGTAGGTTAGGATGTCCTCTGGATATCCTTCACATTAGAGTTCATTTTAAGCAATTACTTGGAGTAAAGAGACATTAACTTGTGTATTCCTGAATTTCATCCCTGCAGGTCTTTCTGAAGTCGCCTGATGGAGTGCCGCTAATTATAGATTCAACACATGAGAGGCTCTGTGCAGTCACCACTGATTATCTTTTAGCCTTCTTGCTTATTTGGTTTCATCTCATTCCTTTGATAGTTTTTGATCCCTGAAACCCCATTAAGCTGTGTCTCTCCTCTTCAACTCTAAAACACTTGTTTGCCAATTCTGACCTCAACTCAAGGCACTTATTTTAGATATTGGCAAGTGATGTTGGGGAAGTGGTTGTGGCTTTACATATTGCTGACACACAGATTTAATGGTGTAGTTCATATCCATTAAACAGAACAATTGTGTACACATAAAATAGAACCGCCACACTGAAATATTTCTCACTGAGCAGACTGTTGGTCTGTCAAAACACTCTAGAATTAACAATGTGAATTTTTTTTTTTTTGCTTTTGGAGTTTTGAGGTTTCTGAGACACTTCTCATTTAGAAGCCTGAATCAGCAAGGTTGTTCTGTTTGTGTGTATATTCCTCTGCCTTGCAGAGTTAGTAAATTGGTTAATCCCAAGTGCAAACATCCTGACAGCTCTTTAGTACATTCAGAACAATCACTCTGACTGATGGCTGCTTTAATATACCCGTGAGAAACCAGGTCCTGACCTCAGGCTTCAGAATGGCACCAAAAGTGGTGGATTGGAGCAAATACAGCAGAGTCCAAAAACTAAATAAACATTTAAAATTTGAAATAAAAGGTTTAAAATTTTTTTGAATATTTAAAATAAAGTATTTTTAATAACTTGAATATTTAATATTCAATATTCTGCACTATTTCTATGTAGGTCCCTATTTAAATGTAAGCAAATGTGTGAGATTGGACCATGTTAACTGCTTTGTACAAACAGTCAGATTTTCCTCATGTCTAATCTCTTCTGTTGAACCATGTGATCAGATGATGCTGTGATGGATTTGATCTAAAATGGATCACTCATGTTGTCTATAATATAACTTAATTTAGAAAATAATGCAAACTGGAACATTTTCACTAGTGCTCTTAGACTTCACTATTTGCTGTGATAAACATTTTATATTTAATATTATTAACATTTAAATATTTATTAGACACACAAAAGCCCTTCACATTCTTAAGAATACTCTGTAGAGTGGACTAAAATCACCTTTGTGTGTGTGTGTGTGTGTGTGTGTGTGTGTGTGTGTGTGTGTGTGTGTGTGTACACACACACTTACTGTAAGCTTCTTTTTCATCATTATAATAATTTTTACTTCAGCTGTACTGTGAGTTTAGAATCATATTCATATAATTTTTGTCATATGAGAATAATTTTTTAATGATTTATAAAATTGAGCCAAATGTTTTAATTCCCATATTGGAAAAATGTATAATGAGACAATCTAAACAGAATGAAAGATTTAAAAAAAAACCTCCTATTTTCCCAAGGCTGAATTTCTTGACACAACTCTGCGGTTCCGACTGCAGGAGGAAACGACACTCAAAAAAGCAGGACAGAGGAATGTGGCCTCCTAGTAAATCCTAAAGTGGGACATTTAGGCCAATTAGGCAGAGGGGGAAAAAAAAACATCAAATACCAAAAAGTTCAGCAGGGCTTACCCGAAAATTCATTCTCAATGCGCTGGCTTGGGCCAAGTCCTCCGTATTAGATCTGCGTCTGCTGTTTTAACACAGCTCTATATTTAGCTGACTGTTTATAAGCACTACAAAACTGCAGATGTACATTTTTCAAAAATTAAAGATATTACTGACCAAAGTGTTGAACAGTACTTATTCAGGATTTTGTCCCTGTACCTATGTGGTAAAGATAAAAAAGAGTAATATGGGGGCCCTTGAGTGGTTGGCAGAAAAGTGTTTGCCTTATCGTCAAATCCTGATGATGCCATGCCTATACATGGTCAGAAATGTAAGAGAGCAAACTTGGCTGTGCTGTCTGGGTGGGAGAGGTGTCCAACTCTCTTTCCCCGATCAATCACAGCTATACTAGCCAATCATAGCTGTCTTCAAGCTCATGGATGCAGAAGTGAGTAGATAGCGCTTTCCTGTGAGTGTGTTATGTTGCCCTGTGATGCAGCACAAACAGCAGTTTGAAAAGATGCAGTTGCCTGGTTTCATGTGCCTCAGAAGGAGCATGTGTTAGCCTTCATGTAATCCTCCAACAAATATTTTTTTAAGGCAATACAAAATTTTTCATTGTAGAATGATGTTTTTTTTTAAGTGAACACATCAACACAATTGATAATAGTATTTGAATGCATTAAAAAGCTTTATAAAGGTTTTATTTCCAGTCCCTTTTTAACTCAATGAGAATTATTCTCCTAAGAGAACTGTTCTAAATGTGTCGGATCTGTCACCCAGTTCATTGCCTGGATTAAATAACATTATGCATAAACATCTTTAAAAGAAGTTCTGGTACATTTACTCATGTATCATCCAACATTTCTCCAAGTCAAAGTTTAAAAAGATGACTTTTTATTCATTAAATTATTTATAAAGGACGTCCAAGTTAAATGCATTAGTGGTGTTTAAAGTGTGGTGAGTAGCCAATGGCCAACACTGCACAGAGTGTTCGATTAGACGCTTAAAAGTTTCAGGGTCCTCTGCCCACAACTGCACTGGGATCCATAATAACACGTCTCCTACATGTGGGACAGAGGCACAGAGGGTCGCAGGCACTATGGGAAATTCTTTTAATAGGGATGTCATGAGTTCTTCAGCTGCAGGGTGTCAAACACTTAATATAGATGAAATATTAATGAGGTATGTGACATCCACCTACGAAGTCACTAAGCCTTGCCTACCTATTTCATACATCTCTATGAGAACAGATGGATGCTTTGCTGATTGTTCGCTAATAGATTTTGGTCCAGTCTTAGATCACAGATTAAATCTTCATTTATTTTCCTGGAAATGGTGTGTGTTGATTTGTGTATATTAATATACCATTACCTTCTACAGGCTACTTCTGGTAATATACAGTATGGATGTACATGTGGATATAGTAACACTGCTTTCTTCACCTATGTACATAGTGAATTCAACTTTAAATGTATGGAGGATTTAATTACCAATTAACTAAGCAATGTTTTAATTGTGCATTCCTGATAATTTCAGAGCATGTACGCATGCACACGCACACACACAGTGAGGGCTTAATTCAGATTTTCAGATATGGCCAGTTGCACACTGACACCATGTGTATGCATACAGTGTGATTTTGTGAACACATTTTGTGTGTGTGTGTTCATATTTGTGAATATTTCTTATCTAGGAAAGGCTAAATCATCATACTAAAGTAAAAAAAAACTGTGGAAAGCATCCGTTCTCTCTCCCTCACCAATGTGTTGTTCATCAAGGAGCCAATGTTAGTACAACCCCAATTCTAAAAATGTTGGGACACTGTGTAAAACATAAATAAAAACAGAATGTGAAGATTTGTAAATCATGGAAACCCCATATTTCATTGAAAATAGTACAAAGACAACATGTCAAATGTTGAAACTGAGAAATTTTATTGCTTTTTTGTTTTTGTTTTTTGAAAAATATATGGTTGTTTTGAATTTGATGTCAGCAACACATTTCAAATGGGACAGGGGACAGGGCAACAAAAGACTGAAAAAGTTGTGTAATGCTAATAAAATAATAATAATAAAAAAAAAACTAATTTGGTTAATTGGCACCAGGTCAGTGACATGATGTGGTATAAAATGAGCATCCCAGAGAGGCTCTCAGAAGTAAAAATGGGGAGTGGTTCACCACTCTGTGAAAGACTGTGTGGGCAAAAAGTGCAACAATTTAAGAATAACGTTGCAAATTGCAATGTAAAATTGCAAAGAATTTGGGGATCACATCATCTATGGGACATTACATCATTAAAAGATTCAGAGAATCTGGAGAAATTTCTGTATTCAAGAAACAAGGCTGAAAACTGACATTGGATGCTTGTGATCTTCAGGCAACACTGCATTAAAAGCAGACACGTGTCTGTAGTGGAAATCACTGTATGAGCACAGAAACACTTCAGAAAACCATCGTCTGTGAAAACAGTTCATTACTGCATCCACAAATGCAAGTTAAAACCATATATAAACAACATCTAGAAACACCGTCACCTTCTCTGGGCCTGAGCTCTTTTATGATAGACTGAGGCGAAGTGGAAAACTATCCCGAGGTCTGATGAATCAAAAGTAGAAATTATTTTCAGAAATCATGGACACCACATCCTCCAGGCTAAAGACGAAAGGGACCACCCGACTTATCAGTGCACAGTTCAAAAGCCAGCATCTGTGATGGTATGAGGGTGCATTAGTGCACATTACATGGGTAGCTTGTACATCTTGCCAGGCATCATTAATACTAAATCATATACAGTATACGTTTCAGAGCAATATGCTGCCATCCAGATAAAATGTTTTTCAGGGAAGGCCTTCATTCTTTCAGCAAGAAAAAGCCAAACTGCTTTCTGCACATATCAAAACTGCATGGCTCTGAAGTAAAAGAGTCCAGGTGCTAAACTGGCCTGCCTACAGTCTAGACCAGTCTGCCATTTAAAACATTTGGCATGTTATGAAGCACAAAATATGACAAAGGAGACCCCGAAACTGAAATTGTATATCAGGCAAAAATGGGACAACATTTCTCTTTCAAAGCTACAGCAATTGTCTCCTCAGTCCCCAAATGTTTACAGAGTGTTGTTAAAAGTAGAGGTGATGCAACAATAATAAACATGCCCCTGTCCCAATTTTTTGAAACATTGCTGACATCAAATTCAAATTGAGCATGTATTTTTCAAAAAGCAATAAACTTTCTCAGTTTCAACAGCTGTTGTCTTTGTACTATTTTCAGTGAAATATAGGCTTTCCATGATTTGAAAATCTTCACATTCTGTTTTTATTTACAGTTTACTCAGCATCCCAAGTTTTTTAGAATTGGGGTTTTATAAACTGCGCTTATTCTTATTTACGTACTTCAGTCATTATCGACCACATCTGGACTGTACAGTTTATGGACAGTTACCATGTAAAACTATAATACACTTTCCTGTCAGACCTTGGAAAACCCTTCACATGGTCAAATTTTGACATTTTCTGCTATATATACAGTAACACACACACACACCTCTGGAAAAAAAATTAAGAGACCATTGCAAAAGTATCAGTTTCTCTGGTTTTACTATTTATAGGTATGTGTTTGAGGAACATGAACGTTTTTGGTTTATTCCATAAACTACAGACAACATTTTCCACATGAAAAATATTGTCACTTAGAGTATTTAATTACAGAAAGTGACAACTGGTCAAAATAACAAAGATGAAGTGTTTTCAGACCGAGAATAATGCACAGAAATCAATATCATGTTCTGTTTTAAACAACACAATACTAATGTTTGAACTTGGGATGAGTTCAGAAACCAATATTTGGTGGAATAATCCTGACATTTAATCACAGCTTTCATGCATCTTGGCATGCTCTCCATCAGTCTTTCACATTGCTCTTGGGTGACTTTATGCCACTCCTGGCACAAAAATTCAATCAGCTCAACTTTGTGTGATGGCTTGTGACCATCCATCTTCCTTTTGATCATATTCCAGAGGTTTTTAGCAGGGTTTAGGTCTGGAGATTGGGCTGGCCATGACAGGGTCTTGATCTTATGGTCCTCCATCCACACCTTGATTGACCTGGCTGTGTGGCATGGAGCATTGTCTTGCTAGAAAACTCAATCTTCAGAGTTAGGGAACATTGTCAGAGCAGAAGGAAGCAAGTTTTCTTCCAGGATAACCTTGTACATGGCTTGATTCATGTATCCTTCACAAACACAAAGCTGCCCCATTCCAGCCTTGCTAAAGCACCCCAGATCATCACCGATCCTCCACTGAATTTAACAATGGGTGCGAGACACTGTGGCTTGTAGGCCTCTCCAGGTCTTCATCTAACCATTAGATGACCAGGTGATGGGAAAAGCTCACTGGACTCATCAGAGAAGATGACGTTCCTCCAGTCCTCTCCAGTCCAATCCTTATGGTCTCTAGCAAACCTCAGCCTGGCTCTTCTTTGCTTCTCATTGCTGAAGGGCTTTTTTCTAGCTTTGGATGACTTCAACCCCACCCAGAGAAGCCTGTTTCAAGCCATTCTTGTTGTGCACTTAAACCCAACTGCCAATTGCCATTCTTTTTGTAGGTCACTTGATGTCATCCTGTGGTTGTTGAGTGACAGTCGAAGGAGTTGACGATCATCCCGGTTAGTGGAGTGTCATTTTCACCCTCTGCTAGTCTGTAACTTTGTTGTTTCCAATGTCTTCTGCTTGACCTTGTTCTTATAAACTGCTGTCTTTGACATTTTGAGGATGGAAGCAACCTGACGCTCACTGTATCCCTCTGCCAGTAAAGCCAAAATTGAACCCTTCTTTTTCTCACACAAAGCTTTTCTTTTTCACTCTTTTGGCATGATGAATAAATATTTTTGTATTTTGATTAAATTTAAGGTACTACTAGCACTGTTATTGCCATCCAAACTGGTCCTATTGCAAGAGGATAGTGTCATAAAAAAACCACAGCACAGCACAGCAGTGGTTTTTATACTTTTCATCATTAAACAAGTTTTGGTTCAGGTGATCACCCCTAATCAGTACCTCATTGAGTAAAATAAGATGCGCTTGCATTGTATTGGAATTCCAGTACAGACACTGGAATGAAATTGCTGCCATCCACAGTTTTCAAGAGTGATTATATGAGATATTATATTCTTTCTGACAGCTTGAACCAATCTGGTCATTTTCCTCTGACCTTTCTTATGAACAAGGCATTTCCACCCATAGAACTGTTGCTCACTCAGTGGCTATGTTCCCTCTAAGCTGCGCGCCTGCGCAATCGCACAGTGCTCCCACGCTCTCCGCGCAGAGCAACCCTATGCCAGCGCAGAGAATTCAGAATGGGTTAGCTTGTTAGCTTTACCTGCTTTCCTGGCACTCCTAATTTTTTTTAGAGTCAATATTAAAAAACTGATGGCCAGACACAATTATAGACAATAATACACAATAAAATATTTTTCATTATTTTGTGTGTTATTATTATTAGTAAAATAAAATGTTTATGTGACGTTGTAGCTTACGTATGGCACGTCCACCGGAACTGTTACGTGCCATCATGTTATGATTCTGTTGCTAGTGCTTGCCGCTTGAGTTCGGAGTGTGAAGCTGAGGTAAATGCAGCAATGGCGAAACGACCGGGTACGTCCACGCATCAAGCGAGAATAAAAAAGAAATGTGAAGCTTTTAAACTGGAATGGCTGTCGGAGTATGTGCGCACGGACGGACAGGATGTAAAACTTGGGGATATTTTTTCGTTTTCGAGTGAGAAAGGGCTGCTCTGCAAGACGTGCTGCGAAGCCAAAGTAAGGTAGTAAAATAGGAAGGTATTATTGCTATTGGAGTGATATTTGCCTCAACACACAAAAGTGATGGGTAATGGGTTTGCTGTATGGTACTGTACAGCACGGCAGGTGTTCTGATAAACTGTCCTACACGTCAATGCGTCCTACAAAGCCCCACTGCGCATGCGCAGAGCACAAAACGTCATTTCTTGGCATTTGAACAGATTTTTGTCCTACATCAGCTGTGCTATAAACGGTGCAGATTAACGGCGTGCATTCAATCTTTACTACTTAATCTAACATAATGCTAATTTCTAACCGTTGCGTGAGTCTTGCAATACAACTGAAATATCTCCCCTTCACGATCTTCCACCAAAGCGCTTCAACTTCTGACCCATCTGATCAGCTGTTGTAGTTGCTCTTCCCTACTCATCCTTCAAAACCCCACTGCGCACGCGCACAACACAACACGCCATTTCTTGGGGTTTGGGCATATTCATCCTACAGAGGGAAAAACCGCGAACTATGACTACAAGTTAACGTTGAATCGCAATGTAGGACTGCTCGACAGACATGTCTGACATCCCCTCCTACCGTAGGACGCTTCGCGGATGTAGGACCGATTATCAGAACACCGGCCCAAGGCATAAGCGAATGAAGCGCCCGCTTAGGGCCCCACACACCACCAGGGGGCCCCCAAGAGCAGTTGGAATGCCCACTTGCGAAAATATTTTTAATTAAAAAAACGTAATATCAATGACATGATATAGCAGAAACAAAAGACACAAAATAACGTTTTTTGTATCATTTTCATAGTTGGTACATTAGGTTAACTAATCCTTGCTGCTGGTTGCTGCCACTGCGCTCCTGCACAACCAGACGCACGTGACGTGACAGGAGTTATTCACTTCGGAAGATAGGTGGACTAGATGGCTAAGCCATGTCTCAAAAAATAAATTATCCATCTGGGGCAGAGAAGGGGAAGAGACAAGAGGAAGAAAAAAAGCAAATTTCTCTGTTCGTTTTGTGAATTTATTTAAGATTTCTTTTAAGATGTAAGGTTTATTCCAGATTTTAAGATTTATTTATTTGTTTATTTAATAACGGTTACAAGTATAAGTACTGTTTGTAAGAACTGTGTATGTTAGGTTTTGTTTTGCACATTAGTGCAAAATAAACTGGTTAACTTGTTTACATATACAGTGTCTTGTCTACTGATTTGTTGTTTTACTTACAAATATGCCATACATCACTCTGAATATTTTATATTGCAATAGCCACAAGTTGCAGTATAATGTAAACCAACTAAAAACGCAGATTATGGTGGGTGGCTAGACTAACTGTGCAGCCTAAGAAATAATAAGGCAGCTAGCAGTGTAGTTTTGGTGGTGTGGGGGGCCCCCAAATCAAATTCTGCTTAGGGCCCCTTAAAGGCTTGGGCCGGCCCTGCTGTACAGATACAGTATGGTAAGATTATTATACAGTTGGCCCGCGTGTATGTCTGAAGTTGCTCACAATGGTACAAGGCAGGTGCTCAGGGACTTGGCACATATGCTCAGGCACATGAAAAATTAGAGGGAACATTGCTCAGTGGGGTTTTGTTTTATTTTGTGTTTTTTTGCACCATTCTGTGTAAACTCTACAGACTGTTGTGTGTGAAAACACCAGGTGATCAGTAGTTTCTGAAATACTCAGATCAGTCCATCTGGTACCAACTCCCGTGCCACAGTGAAGGTCATACTTTGGGTTTCAGTCACGTGACTTTTTTCTTAGTGATTTCACTTCCGGTAAAACTGCTAGTGGTCAAGCAAACCAAAAGACCAAACAACTAGTAGTGCAAAGTAGTGCAAACAACTAGTGATAACTTATAAGAGTATGCTCCTAATCTAGAAGCCACTGCTTGCTTTAGATATATTCAGAAGATTCCTATGTGCAATGGAATAGACCCCTACAGTCTGGGAAAGAAGGATGTGTCATATGATCTTGAAAACTACCCTTCAGTCGAGTTCCCCAACATCTCGAGCTATCTGGTGTTGCAGACATCCTTCTACATCGCAAAACAGATGAAAGCGTGGAAGAATATGGAGGCTTACAACTTTTTTGTATGCGGCTGGGTAAAAGGCCTTGGTATCAAGTCACTGCCAAATGAATCCTATATTGTTTTAGCCTGTGCAAGTATTTTTTTTTTTTTTAAGGTTTTTGTTCGGGTCTTTACAACGAAGCGCTGCAAGTTGAAGTGCAAACATACAACAGTTCACTTTGATTCTCACTTGTGTTCGCGCTTATCTCTCAGGTAAATCATTCACAAAGATCATCAGAAACCCCTTTAAAGACCTAGATCTTAGTTAAACAAGTCAGAGAAGTGATCACAGCACATTGTAACTGTATGGCTGGGTAAGAATTTTGTCGTGACCTTCATACATATGGACTTTATCATTCGTGGTTGCTTTGATTGCGTGCACTTACTGAAAGACTCATTGAAAAAATCACTAGGACACCCTGTTAAAGAACATGAGACACGTGCTGTTTTCAGTATGGTGGCCATTGAGTGAGGAGTAAACAAAGAAACAGCTGGGGACTTTAGCGCTTCGTGACTAACAAAAAGTACAGTAAAATAACGACACATAGCAAGAAAAGTACTTGGAAAACACTAACGACATAGCTGAGAGGGATGTACAAACCTTTCAGAAAGTGATCACTGCAAACTAGAACATGCTTTGACTCGGCTCTGGGATTTCAGTGAGAGGTTCAAAAGCCACCTTTCGCAACATCTTTTGTGAAATCCCGTGTCCATTCACCCTTTTTTATTAGTTCACAGGGAACCCTGAAGAAACTTTCCTCAGTTTCATGGTTTGATCAATTCGAACAACCTAAAACAACACAAGCATAAGGCATTTTTCATGCGAACAATGCACCTTCTTTGTACAAACGCTTTGTCAACTGAGCTTTGGTAGACCGCCAACTAAAGTTTTGAATAACTAATGAGGTGGATGTGACGTCATGTGAAACCCAAGAATTCTGATGTTTGAAGTGAACATTAACTGAAGCTTTTGATTTGTATCTGCATGATTTTATGCATTGTCCTGCTGTCAAGGGATTGGCTGATTACATAACTGCATAAAACAACAGGTGGATGAGTGTTCCTAATAAAATGGCCAGTGAGTGTATTTCCAATTTGTTCTCAAACC
Organism: Neoarius graeffei; assembly: GCF_027579695.1. Classification (NCBI taxonomy): domain Eukaryota; kingdom Metazoa; phylum Chordata; class Actinopteri; order Siluriformes; family Ariidae; genus Neoarius; species Neoarius graeffei. Next base: position 21,629,238 of record NC_083581.1, on the reverse strand, counting down.
CAAGCAAAGTTATAGCACTTTTGAGTCTGGATACCACTAAAAAGTTTTAAGGTAGAGAGTTGCATATCAGAAGTCTACAGGGCAGAAGCAAGATTGAAAAGTAAATAAAAACACTTCCACATTTTTTGTTGTAGACAGGAGAAAAAAAAAAATTGGACCAAAAACTGATTTTATTCTGCTTGCTGGAATTAAGCCACAGTGACATCTGATGGGTTTTCTCAGGCTGACAATGTGTACTCATATATTTTTACAAGATACAATTTCCTAAAGGCTTCATTGGTGATTGTAATTTAAACCCTGAATCTATGTCTTCTTCTTCTTTTGGCTGCTCCCGATTAGGGGTTGCCACAGCGGATCTTTCATCTCCATTGCTCCCTGTCTTCCGCATCCTTCTCTACCACACCTGCCACTTTCATGTCCTCTCTCACCACATCCATGTATGAGGAGATACATGGATGTGGTGAGAGAGGACATGAAAGTGGCAGGTGTGGTAGAGAAGGATGCGGAAGACAGGGAGCAATCTTTGGCTTATCTTTGGCCTTCCTCGTTTTCGTTTGCCTGGCAGTTCCATCCTCAACATTCTCCTTCCCACATGCTCTGCATCTCTTCTCAGGATGTGTCCATACCATCTCAGTCTCATCTCTCTTCGCTTAATTCCCAAGCTCTCCACATGTGCTGTCCCTCTGATGTGCTCGTTCCTTATCCTGTCCAACCTTGTCACTCCCATCGCAAACCTTAACATCCTCAACTCTGCCACCTCCAACTTTGCCTCCTGTCTCTTCGTTAAGGGTACTGTTTCCAATCCATACATCACAGCTGGTCTCACTACTGTCTTATACATCTTACCTTTCACTTTTGCTGGGACTTTCCTATCACAAATGACTCCCGAAATCCTTCTCCAACTGCTCCACCCTGCCTGCACTCTTTCTCACCTCACTATCACAGCCCCCATTTTCCTGCACAGTTGACCCCAGGTACTTGAATTCACCAACTTTCTTTACGTCTACTCCTTGCATCTTCACTACACTCTCATCCCCATTCTCATTGATGCACATGTATTCTGTTTTGCTACTGCTCACCTTCATTTCTCTTCGTTCCAATGCATACCTCCATCTCTCCAAACCCAACTCAACCTCCTTTCTACTTTAACCACATATCACAATATCATCCGCAAACATCATGTTCCATGGTGACTCTTGCCTCACTTCGTCCATCAAGCTATCCATCACTATGGCAAACAAAAAGGACTCAAAGCAGATCCTTGATGGAGTCCCACCTTCACCTTGAACCATTCCGTTGCTCCAACTACACACCTCACTGCTGATTTACTGTTCTCATACATGTCTTGCACCACTCTAATATACTTCTCATTCACTCCACTCTTTCTCATACAATACCATAACTCATCTCTCAGCACTCTATCGTATGCCTTCTCCAGGTCTACAAACACACAATGTAGCTTTCTCTGGCCTTCTCTGTACTTCTCCATTAACATTCTTAAAGCAAAAAATTGCATCCAACGTGCTCTTCCTTGGCATAAACCCATACTGCTGTTCACAGATTGCTACCTCTCTTCTCACTCTCGCCTCCAATACCCTTTCCCATAACTTCATGGTGTGGCTCATCAATTTTATTCCTCTGTAATTGCTGCAGCTCTGTACATCTCCCTTATTCTTGTATATTAGGACTAGCACACTCTCCATTCATTTGGCATTTTCTTATTATCTAGGATCTTATGAAACAAATCTTATTAAACCCCGAATCTATGTAATTTTTCCTTTTAAAGAGTTTCTGTTTCAGAACGAAGAATTTATTTTGAGTATAGTCAGAGTAGCTGAAAGCACATGATGGAGGTTTCTCTGACTCTCTGCTGCAAAAGGCAAGTGTGTTTATACTACATTGATATGGTGTTGGAAAACTGGATAAGAGCAATTCCAGCGTTATGGACGTGACACTTGAACTCAAAATGGCAACAAATGACCCAGTGCATGTTTTATTGTCTCCCAGTATTTAAACAGGTGTTGCATATTTTAAGGCTGTACCGTACTGGAGAAGTGATAGAACAAGAACAATTCCCATAGTACATCTAGGGCATGCCAGAAAACGCCAATAAAAGATGCGTTATGGATGTGACAGAAAAAGTATCACTTTTCTTGGATGACTGTACATTTTTATCAAACTCTGTGAAATTGTAAACCTAATGTCGAAATGGAGATATCCATTTGATAGAGGGGTCCAAGGTGAATATTAAAAAATCTTTATTTAAAATATTTTGTATTTCATGCAGAGTTTCGGAAGGAAAAGTCAGCGTTATGGATGTGACGAAATTCCGTTATGGATGTGACGCGTCTGAAATAGACATGGCATATGTTTAGAAAATCAGCAATTTAACCACCATAACCCTTTGAAAAACTCTCTAAATATCAGCTAAAATTATCAAAGTTCTTAAATAATATTTAGGATGGCTATTGTTTTTGCTGTTTTGTGGATTTTAGCATACATTTCTGTGGCTTGTGGCAATAATATAGAATTGTACATGATCAAAGTTGATTTTAGCTTGGGGTTTACATTATAAGAAAGAAAGACTGACATATTAAGGCGAAGGGAACAATTCTTGTGACAAATTGGTTCAACTTATTCACATCTGTAAAATACAGGCCTAGGTGATATCTCTGGGAGTGGTTTTGATGTATTACATGTTGCTTTATTTTTGCATGGTGAGGTTGACATTTACATGGAATTGCCCATAAAACCTTTGCTAAGAATTTCTCTGGAGTCAGTCTCACTCTAGAGCTTTGTAGTGGTTGTAAGTTGTAATCTGTGCTATTTGCATTTGTAAAACTTTTAGAGGTTGCTTCAACAACCTTCTTCAGGCAGGTTTTAAGCAAACAGGTTTTCTGGTTGTTAAAATTTGTAGTCTGTGAACTCAACATGCTTTTACTTTCACACTGTGACTCGTCCAATGTTAAGATTCGAGCAGTTGTGTTCTGTCCATTTTAACAGTTTTGTAATTGGTATGTAGGCAGACTACCTGGTGACTTGTCCAGGGTGTACCCCGCCTCTCGCCCATAGTCAGCTGGGATAGGCTCCAGCTTGCCTGCAACCCTGTAGAACAGGATAAGTGGCTACAAATGGATAGATGGATGTAGGCAGACTGGCTCCAAAACAATGCAGAAGAAACATCAGAAAGTGTAGTAACCTTTTCAAAAATATGGACAAAAGAAGCAGAAAATATCCAGCAGCAGTAGATTTCATAGTATTCCATGTTTGAGTGTGGGATATTGAGATGATATAAGCTTGTGCTGTTTCTCTCAGCTTCACGTTGTCTTTAATATAGTGTCGCTTTTGTTAGCTTGCTGTGCAGTAAGTTCGGCTAAACAGACACTCAGGATATGAAAAACCAGAACTCATCAGTGCCACAGAGAGTCAGTACTGTTGTTTGCATCATTGCATTCAGACAGCTGATGGACGCTTTATGTTCAGTTCGGGATTGTAATATATTTACTTAGCACTCCAGTGGAGATTCCAGTGAAGGGGGTAAGTGTAGAAAATCCCTGTATGTGTAGCTCTCATGAAGTGTTTAAACCATGAGCTTGGGAAGGACATCAGACCTGCTGAATGCTCAGGAGGAATCAGACACTGTGGGGTGCCTCGTCTAGGACCGTGCATGAATGAAGTGAGGAAGAAGAATGTATGAGAGAAAGAGAATGTCGGCGTAATCCGTCCTGTGGTCTATCTACAATCTGCTGTAATCCATTTTAACTGTGTTGATTCACATTCAGTCGTGCTTTATCTGGCTGATTCATGAGAGAGAGAGAGAGAGAGAGAGAGAGAGAGAGAGTCTATTCATGCAGCACATAGCACTGGACACTAATTGCTTCATGCCTGAGGAATTTCTCTGAACACCAAACCCTAACAGGGTCAAACGTAATCTGTTCATCCTGCTCGGGATGAGTTAAAACACAAGCCTGTGGGGTTAACACGCCTAGTAAGCCCAGCTTCTTTCTTCTGCTACTAACTGCTTGGTGCCAGATAAGTGTCTTCCAGGTGACAGAATGACAACTGTGCACGCCAAAGCAGACAAGCAGAACAGATAGAGAACACCTCATCACATCCCTGCACTTGGGTTACACACTCCTACGTACACTACACTTCCCAGGGAAGTTATTATAAACCAAATCACCAGGCAGTCAGGAGTTTTGGTGTATGAGCTTGTTTAGGGATGTGGATCAGTATTATTCAACATACACAAAAAAAGTGATGTTCCAGGTTGCCTGGATTAGCATTTAACATGACAGAGTATTGACATCAGTTAGCTTTTAATTAGAGATCAATTCATGGCTTTAAATAAGACACGTTAATTTGAAGAGCATGTTTTTGTTTATTTACTTTTTTATTTTGAATAGAAGAGATCTCTGTTTGGCAGCAGGGACAATGAATCTTTTTTGTTCAACCAGCTGTAAACATTCTCAAATATTCACTAATCCCATGAGACCAGAGAAGGTGAAAGAAATGGTATGAGAAATACGTACACTCACCGGCCACTTTGATAGGAACTCATTCTTGATTCTAAGATTCCTGTTCTTGGCTGCAGGAGTGGAACCCAATGTGGTCTTCTGCTGTTGCATGCTGAGATGCTTTTCTGTTCAACATGGTTGTAAAGAGTGATTACATTAGTTACTATATCCTTCCTGGCAGAAAAGTTCGAACCAATCTGGCTATTTTCCTCTGACCTCTCTTAACAAGGCATTTCCACCCACAGAACTGTCACTCACTCAGTGTTTTTTTTTTTTTTTTTTTTGCACCATTCTGTGTAAACTCTAAAGACTGTTGTGTGTGAAAACCCCAGGAGATCAGCAGTTTCTGAAATACTCAAACCAGTCCATTTGGCACCAACACCCATGCCACAGTGAAAGTCACAGAGATCACAATTTTTCCCATTCTGATGTTTAAAGTTAACATTACCTGAAGCTCTTGATTTGTATCTGCATGAGTTTATGCATTGTGCTGCTGTCAAGGGATTGGCTGATTAGAGAACTGCATAAAACAGCAAGTGGATAGGTGTTCCTAATAAAGTGACCAGTGAGTGTATATAAAAGTCTGTGATTGTTCTCAATAGAAGACCTGTGACAGAAAATTCAAGTTTAAAACAAACAAACAAACAAACAAAACAGTAGAAACTGGACTCCAGACTGAACGGCAGCCCGTTTTTTCATCATACGTTGATTGGTTTTGTTCGAGTACTTATTTTGACTCATTTTTCACTGAGTATACCGGTACTTTGCAGCGTCTAAAGAAATGTGGCCTAGACTTTGACGTGAGTCATAATATATTGTAATCCCTGTGTATTGATAGCAGCACCATCCTGGTGCTAGTCCTGATCTACAAAAGAATGACTGACTGTTTCCTTATGAATTCATTCTCAACATTAGTTTAATCCATAAAAGTATTATTGACAAGGCTACAGTTGAGATCTGTTGAATATTATACAATATATACAGTAGTTCAAATCTGTGAGGAGGGAGTAGGAAGTTTGATGTTATGTGCTTTTCTTAACTGGAACATGCTTTTATTAGTTCAGCTAGACATTGTCATAAGACACACACAACTCATTGTCACAAGCAGAAACCACAAATCATCCTGGACGCTTAATTCAGACCTCTGTGAATGCACATGGCTCTCTGAAAACACAATAGATTTCTTTTTGGCTGTGTTTATTAATGGAGAGAACAAGGCAATTTCAACTCCTACAGCCTTCCCTTGCACCCCATATCTATCTCTCTCCCTCTCTTTCTGGCAGTCTCATTCACTTCTGCAGTAACAGTTTTTCCCCCAAGTCCCAGTCTGCCTGGATTACACATCTAATCCATCACCTATGTCAGCTTGAAGAATTCAGGTGCCAGTGAATGCCCCCCTTCTCTCCGATGGTTTAAAACAGACTCTTTTGTTCTTCCTGCTGTACTGCAATAGCATCTTCCATAATGTGTGTGTTACAACCATGGCCTTCAAGTAGCTCCTGTCACTTCACATCCACACTCCCTGAACACTGGACTTGATAGGAAGCCCACGGAGAATCTTGTAAATGTGCTCATGTTCTGAATAAAGAGCAGAAACCAGCCAGGGGGTTGACATAGAGCTCGTGTTGCCAAAGGCACTTTGACTTGCATTATTGTTACAGTGGTGCTTGAAAGTTTGTGAACCCTTTAGAATTTTCTATATTTCTGCATAAATATGACCGAAAGCATCATCAGATTTTCACACAAGTCCTAAAAGTAGATAAAGAGAACCCAGTTAAACAAATGAGACAAAAAATATTATACTTATTTATTTATTTAATGAGGAAAATGATCCGATATTACATATCTGTGAGTGGCAAAAGTATGTGAACCTTTGCTTTCAGTATCTGGTGTGACCCCCTTGTGCAGCAATAACTGCAACTAAACGTTTCCAGTAACTGTTGATCAGTCCTGCACACCAGCTTGGAGGAATTTTAGCCCATTCCTCCATACAGAGCAGCTTCAACTCTGGGATGTTGGTGGGTTTCCTCACATGAACTGCTCGCTTCAGGTCCTTCCACAACATTTCGATTGGATTAAGGTCAGGACTTTGACTTGGCCATTCCAAAACATTAACTTTGTTCTTCTTTAACCATTCTTTGGTAGAACGACTTGTGTGCTTAGAGTCGTTGTCTTGCTGCATGACCCACCTTCTCTTGAGATTCAGTTCATGGACAGATGTCCTGACATTTTCCTTTAGAATTCGCTGGTATAATTCAGAATTCATTGTTCCATCAATGATGGCAAGCCGTCCTGGCCCAGATGCAGCAAAACAGGCCCAAACCATGATACTACCACCACCATGTTTCACAGATGGGACAAGGTTCTTATGCTGGAATGCAGTGTTTTCCTTTCTCCAAACATAATGCTTCTCATTTAAACCAAAAAGTTCTATTTTGGTCTCATCCGTCCACAAAGCATTTTTCCAATAGTCTTCTGGCTTGTCCATGTGATCTTTAGCAAACTGCAGATGAGCAGCAATGTTCTTTTTGGAGAGCAGTGGCTTTCTCCTTGCAACCCTGCCATGCACATAATTGTTGTTCAGTGTTCTCCTGATGGTGGACTCATGAACATTAATATTAGCCAATGTGAGAGAGGCCTTCAGTTGCTTAAAAGTTACCCTGGGGTCCTTTGTGACCTTCCCGACTATTACACGCCTTAATTTTGGAATGATCTTTGTTGGTCGACCACTCCTGGGGAGGGTAACAATAGCTTTGAATTTCCTCCATTTGTACACAATCTGTCTGACTGTGGATTGGTGGAGTCCAAACTCTTTAGAGATGGTTTTGTAGCCTTTTCCAGCCTGATGAGGATCAACAATGCTTTTTCTGAGGTCCTCAGAAATCTCCTTTGTTTGTGCCATGATACACTTCCACAAACATGTGTTGTGAAAATCAGACTTTGATAGATCCCTGTTCTTTAAATAAAACAGGGTGCCCACTCACACCTGATTGTCATCCCATTGACTGAAAACATCTGACTCTAATTTCACCTTCAAATTAACTGCTAATCCTAGAGGTTCACATACTTTTGCCACTCACAGATATGTAATATTGGATCATTCTCCTCAATAAATAAATAACCAAGTATAATATTTTTGTCTCATTTGTTTAACTGGGTTCTCTTTATCTACCTTTAGGACTTGTGTAAAAATATGATGTTTTAGGTTATATTTATGCAGAAATATAGAAAATTCTAAAGGGTTCACAAACTTTCAAGCACCACTGTAGACATAGCACACACCCACACATTTATTTTTCGATATACAATGTATATAGAAGTGCACCAAAATTGCATGTAGATTCATTCAAAACTGACTCAGGCATCATACTGTGTGTTCGACCACCCACGAGCTGTGAAACTGTCATTCGATCAGAAAAAAAGACAGAAAAACAAAAATGAAAGAGCTTGCAAGCATCTTTTTTTGCTTCTTTTTATACTGTAGCTAGAGTTCAGTCTGAAGGAGTAATGAGTAAGGAGGGTGTGAATAATTAAAGGCAAGACAGGCATTGAGAGAATGTTGGAGTGAGTACAGAGTAGAGGAGGTAAAGATGAACACAGAGCAGATGAGTGTGATACAGAAGTCTATATTTCATGCCCTTTACAATGGACGTATGTGTGTGTGTCTGTGTGTGTGTGTGTGAGAGAGAGAGAGAGAGAGAGAGAGAGAGACTTGGACATCCATGCACTGTCCAGTGTTGTACATAAAGATGAAGAGAACTTGCCAGTGTGTAATATAGTATGCCTTAAACGTCCTGTAGTTATCAAGTAGCAGCACCGTGATGCAAAAACCAGCTGGAATCCAGGTTTACACTTTAATACAATGACTAAATCATACACATAAATGCAGGAATAAAAAAAGGAAAAAAAATCCATCAGAGTGGACTGAGATTGAGAATAAATGTTCCAATAAATAAATAAATTTCAACTGCAAAAGCAACATAATTCCTCATAGTTTTCACACATAAGCAGCATGTCTTTTATCTGCTTGTAGCACTTCCTGATGTGGGTGGAGCACAGAAGCACGGCAGTCGAGAGTTGAAATTTAAAGACAAGCACTTTATTCATCTTTCTTTCTTTCTTTCTTTCTTTCTTTCTTTCTTTCTTTCTTTCTTTCTTTCTTTCTTTCTCACACACGTTGTTGTGGTCGGGGAGAGAGAGCTCCTTTTCTCTACTCTCTCTCTCCTTTTATGCTCCATCCCTGTAACACACACACACACACACACACACACATTAATTGACAGCAGGTGGAATAACTTAGCCACTTACCTTCCCCGACCCCGCCCTCCATTCACAGACTGCTGCTTGGCTACGCCCCCGCTGCCACACTGCTCCATGCTGCTTGTGACTCGGTTTTGTGCGAATAGACAAACACGGCACTTTCATCAAGCAAAACTAACCCGTACCGTATATGTTCAACACTGTCAGCATAACACAGTGTGAGGATGGTCGGAGCGAGGCCAGCTATAATTACAGTACCGTTCACTCAAATACGTAACATGAGACAGTGTCTTGGTAAACAAAGCGAATGTTTGTGTTGATTCACATCTCATACTGTGTGTTAGTGTCATGATTATAATCATTGTAAAACTCTTCATGCAACTACATCACAGTTTATTTCACATTGTATAGAACGTAGGAGTGTGCTATTCAGATTTCTGTGGACTTTCTTTTTCATGCTTTGCTCACATGACAAAGGAATGGAATTAACATAAAGCAGATTAAATGAAAGAAGAAAGCTCCATTTTTATTCAGAGATGCTCGGCAGATAATAGGCTTAGTAGGAGTAATTAATAGTTAGCAGACATTTGAGAAAGTGATTAACAACCTGTCAAAATAGAAAAAATACACCTTATTGATCGTCTTTAAGTTTCTCTCTTTTTTCACTGGATGAGTATGTTATGTGATGGAGAGACACTCTACTAGCACACACTCATTCTAGTCATCAGTAGGAACTGTGCTTACTTTACAAGTTAATAATAAATAGATTTTTCTGAGTCAACAATACATAGGGGTGTGGAACCTGAGCACATTATAGATGACTTGCAACCACGTGATCAAAATGTTCTACGTCATGAGCATCCGCCATGATGGTGGATATACAAAGCAATTACGTAGGATGGCAGCCACTGAATGCGTGTCTGTAAATGGTGAATTTTCTCAGTATTACCATGATTTGAGCGATAGAGCGAAGCTTTAATACAAAGAGAAGATAGATATGTGTGGTTTTGACCCATATTATTTAAAAAGTCAGACTTTTCTGAAGATACGACACTTCTACCGACCATCCATCCATCCATTATCTGTAGCCGCTTATCCTGTTCTACAGGGTCGCAGGCAAGGAGCCTATCCCAGCTGACTATGGGCAAGAGGCGGGGTACACCCTGGACAAGTCACTTCTAGCGACCATCGAGTACAAATACAGGTCATTTTGTCCTATGACCATTTCGTTCAATAGTTAAGACATTTCATCCAAAGCCTTTTTCAAACGCACTATCAGTTATTTTATATTTGAGGTATTTGTTTGTTCGAAAAAAGGAGGAATTCTCAGGAGAATTTGACCGAAGCAAAACACATTTTTGTAAAGCAAATGAGTGCCATAGTACATGCACTTCGATGCTGTTTGTTTGCATGTCTGTGTTTCCAGCTGGATCATATTAAATCTTCAGGCACGGAGCAGCGCTCTCACGGGGTCTTTGTTCGCGAATTCTGGGCTGAGGTGTGGTCCTACCGACCTGAGACCATGCTCTTTTGAAGGGGGAGGCTTAGAGGGAGGTGCCTGTAAAATGTGGCTTTGCTGTGAGCTCCTTTGGCCGAGTTATTAATTTTTGAAGCCGGCTGAATCATGTTAAATCTTTAGGCACCGAGCAGCGATATTGCGGGGCTTTTGTTGACGAACACCAGAATACCTGAAATATAAAATAATTGATAGTGCGTATGAAAAAGGCTTTGGACAAAATGTCTTACCTTTTGGACAAAATGGTCATTGGATGAAGTGTCCTGATCCCCTCATCTCCTCTCTGTACTAAGCCTCAGAGTTTACTCGCCCTCTTTCCGAATCACGGATGGAATTCTAAAAAATCGAACTGTGCTACGGTCACGAGTACTGTTGTGACCACAACCATATACAGCACAACGGATCGGACAGATGGATCAGGGCAACGTCAGCAGTGATGCAGATGCTAAACCGGTCTATTGTGGTAAAGAGAGAGCTGAGCCAAAAGGCAAAGCTCTCAATTTACTGGTCCATCTACGTTCCCACCCTCACCTATGGTCACGAGCTATGGGTAGTGACTGAAAGAATGAGATCGTGAATACAAGCGGTCAAAATGAAATTTTTCCGCAGGGTGACTGGGCTCTCCCTTAGAGACAGGGTGAGAAGCTTGGTCATTCGGGAGAGACTTAAAGTAGAACCGCTGTTCCTCAACATCGAAAGGAGTCAGTTGAGGTGGTTCGGGCACCTTGTCAGGATGCCCTCTGGACGCCTCCCAGGGGAGGTTCTCTGGGCATGCCCCACCAGGAGGAGACCTGCCTACTTATTGCTTGTATAGCATATGAGACTACAGATACTACAGCCATACCAAGAAAGGTCAGCAGGTGGCAATTACAATACTCCAAAGTAAACTAGGAATTGATTAGTAGCCTAACCATTGACTTGCGCTACGTTCACACTGCAAGGCTTAATGCTCAATTCCGATTTTTTTGTGAAATCCGATTTTTTTGTGAGGTCGTTCACATTAACAAATATATGCGACTTGTATGTGATCCTCAGTATGAACGAAAAGCGACCTAAAAGTGTTCCGCATGCGCATTGCAGGACACGACGACGTCACACGCAGTGAGCATGGCCAGTGTTTACGGAAGTAAAACCGCCCGGTTGCGGTATGACTCATCCAATCTAGCTTGAATAGCTGTATCCCCCCAAATGGAAATCAGCTCCCTAACCTCTGCGTCCTTCCATTGAGAAGATTCAGAACCTTCACAGCCTGAAGCGTCCCTCGCATTGATGTCATGCGGAGGGGCGCAGATACGTTTTTTGAACTGGGAGGGACAAAAAACTGGGGGGGGACAAAGCTGCCAGCAAACCAACCCCGATATGCCTGTCAAACTTGTTGTTAGTAACCATAGCAACCAAGCTCGAGCTCGCAACCTGTGCAGTCTGCGCAGCTCAACCAACCGAATATCAGTCTTTGTTTTATGTGAGTTGTTGCAACTATGTATACACTGCTGTGCACCTCAATAAACCGAATGGTAATTAGTCTTTTGATTTTTCCGTGAGGTTTGCCTTATACAAAGAAAGACAGCATAGACGTTTTTTCCTCCCTATAAGTGGGGGGACCGAACGAGGTGAATTTAAATCTGGGTGGGACGAGTCCCCCCCTCTATCTGCGCCCATGATTATGCGCCATGTTGTTGTAACTTTTTTTGAGAGACCCGCCGCCTACTTCAGCGCAGAATAGTGACGTTTGTGGCTTGTTGATGACGTGTAAGTCGGATGAATGCGACCTGGCGGTTCAGACTGAAGTCGCATATGAAAAGAGCAGATAGAGATCGGAATTAGGACCACATATCCAAACGGCCTGGGTCGGATTTGAAAAAATCGGATCTGTGTCGTTCATATTGTCAATAAAAGATCGGATACAGGTCACATATGGGCGAAAAGATCGGATTTGAGTCACTTCAGCCTGCAGTGTGAACGTAGCCTTGATGACATGAACAAGGACACATTCATTTCTTTAAAAAATATAATAACAAAATATGCACCATTTATTTTAAATACTTTTTGAAACAGTTACAGTGCAACAAAGCCATATACGGTATAATACTTCAAACCTAAAGTTGTTTATTCAAAACAATTTGCTATTAAGAGAAAACTATTTAATAGAAAACTAAAAAAATAGCTTACTTCAGAAAAATTACCATTCAGTTCCATTAACAATGACAATAATTTAAAGTGCTTCAAGAACTGAAAAATAATGAGAAATAAATAAAGAATAAGTAAATACAGTTTACTACAGAAAACTCCCCCCCCCTTTATTTCTTGTACTGGTGACTTGTCCCCACTCCAGCCCATATGACTGCAGGACATCTTTCAGTTTCTGCATCAATGCTGGGGCATTTGCTATGTTTACTCTTTTGCTGGCAAGGTGCTGCGTTTTTACACTGCCTGCATCCTCGTCATAAAATTGGACCAGAATACTAAGAATTTTATCCAACCTTTTGTCCGTGGCCTCATCGATATTGAGTGAAAACATGGCATTCTTTAGCTTTTTGGACAGATTTTTCTTAAACTCCGGCGAGATGCCGTGTGTAATAAGGTAGCTTGAATGCTGCCTTGAGACGGACAGATGCGTGAGGGCGGGTTTATTCTCCACTAATTTCTGACACAAAGTGATGAGTGGATGAGCAATAGTAAACGACAGGTCAAACTCAGCAATGAAGGAGCACAAGCGAATTTTTAAATTGGTGTGGGTTAGAGTGAAAGCTGCGCCTGTCAGATCAAGAGAAGTGTCAGATCAGTGGGCGAACCTGAATTGTTTTTTTTTTTTTTTTGCAGACACGTCGGTACGCCGGAATTCCGGCGTGGCACCTGAAAGCTATCAGGCCTACTTGCAAGTGACATCAAAGCAAAATAAAAACCTGGATGTCAGCCATGTTGGTGGATGGTGGCAGACTCAGGACACATTGGTGAGATTACATCTCTCGGCTGGCCTGGGAACACCTCGGTATTCCCCCGGAAGAGCTAGTGGAGGTGGCCAGGGAGAGGGAAGTCTGGGCTGCTCTGCTTAGGCTGCTACCCTCGCAACCTGGACCCGGATAAGCGGCAGAAAATGGATGGATGGATGGGTCGCTTGACCCCACCATCCACCAACATGGCTGACATCCAGGTTTTTATTTTGCTTTGATGTCACTTGCAAGTAGGCCTGATAGCTTTCAGGCGCCACGCCAGAATTCCGGCGTACCGATGTGTCTGCGAAAAAAATAAAATTCAGGTTCGCCCAGTGATGTGACACTTCTCTTGATCTGACAGGCACAGCTTTCACTCTAACCCACACCAATTTAAAAATTCGCTTGTGCTCCTTCATTGCTGAGTTTGACCTGTCGTTTACTATTGCTCATCCACTCGTCACTTTGTGTCAGAAATCAGCGGAGAATAAACCCGCCCTCATGCATCTGTCCGTCTCAAGGCAGCATGCAAGCTATCTTATTACACACGGCATCTCGCCGGAGTTTAAGAAAAATCTGTCCAAAAAGCTAAAGAATGCCATGTTTTCACTCAATATCGATGAGGCCACAGACAAAAGGTTGGATAAAATTCTTAGTATTCTGGTCCAATTTTATGACGAGGATGCAGGCAGTGTAAAAACGCAGCACCTTGCCAGCAAAAGAGTAAACATAGCAAATGTCCCAGCATTGATGCAGAAACTGAAAGATGTCCTGCAGTCATATGGGCTGGAGTGGGGACAAGTCACCAGTACAAGAAATAAAGGGGGGGGGGAGTTTTCTGTAGTAAACTCATCTCATCTCATTATCTCTAGCCGCTTTATCCTGTTCTACAGGGTCGCAGGCAAGCTGGAGCCTATCCCAGCTGACTACGGGCGAAAGGCGGGGTACACCCTGAACAAGTCGCCAGGTCATCACAGGGCTGACACATAGAAACAGACAGCCATTCACACTCACATTCACACCTACAGTCAATTCAGACCCCGTCCACACGTAGCCGGGTATCTGCTAAATCGAAGATATTTTTCTACGTTTTGGCCTGTCATCCACATGAAAACACATCAAAAACGAATATTTAAAAAAACTCCGGGCAAAGTGAAGATTTTTGAAAACTGCGTGTATGCCTTTTCGTGTAGACAGAGATAACCGGAGTTTTGCGTTTTAGAACGTCACAATCTGTGCCAAAAAAATGACAACAAATCTGCCCTGACGTCAAACGTGCGACCTTTGTTTACTGCAGAAGCCAGATTAAGCATGGACAAAGAGTAATGGATTGGAGTAGTGCCTTGAAAGCGTTAATTATTGTGCAGGGGCTATTCTGATGTGATTAGGGGGTAGGATTTGGGGAAATAATGCCATCTACAGGTTTGGGGAAATAATGCCATCTACAGGTTTGGAATGCTTATGAATGTGATTGAAAACGCAGATGTTCGGTTATGTGTGGAAGGGATTTTTTTCGAAGACGAGGTGGTGTGGATAAAACATTTTTATAAACAGAGGGGGGGAAAATGTTCGGTTTTAAAAATACCCAGCTACGTGTGTACATGGCCTTAGAGTCACCAGTTAACCTAACCTGCATGTCTTTGGACTGTGGGGGAAACCGGAGCACCCGGAGGAAACCCACGCGGACAACATGCAAACTCCACACAGAAAGGCCCTCGCTGGCCATGGGGCTCGAACCCGGACCTTCTTGCTGTGAGGCGACAGCGCTAACCACTACACCACCGTGCCGCCCTGTAGTAAACTGTATTTGCTTATTCTTTATTTATTTCTCATTGTTTTTCAGTTCTTGAAGCACTTTAAATTATTGTCTTTGTTAATGGAACTGAATGGTAATTTTTCTGAAGTAAGCTATATTTTTTAGTTTTCTATTAAATAGTTTTCTCTTAATAGCAAATTGTTTTGAATAAACAACTTTAGGGTTGTAGTATTATATATGGCTTTGTTGCACTGTAACTGTTTCAAAAAGTATTTAAAATAAATGGTGCATATTTTGCTATTATATTTTTTTAAGAAATGAATGTGTCCTTGTTCATGTCATTTAGTCAATGGTTAGGCTACTAATCAATTCCCAGTTTACTTTGGAGTATTGTAATTGCCACCTGCTGACCTTTCTTGGTATGGCTGTAGTATCTGTAGTCTCATATGCTATACAAGCAATAAGTAGGCAGGTATGTGACTAGTTAAAAGCAGGGATGGATTACTGAACAGGCCTGCCAGTCCCAAGAGCTTTGGTGCTCTGCACAAAGATGCTACTGCAATATAGGCTTATATTGGGTTTGTTCATCTCATGTCTGAATGTTGTCCATTTATTTCGACAAAATTCACCACAATCTATCATTTAAGGGACTAATTTAAAAAAAAAAATTCTCCTAGGGGAACATACCCCTGAACCCCACTTGACAATAATGATGATCAGGGTTATACACAGACATATATCTGGGCCCAGGGGCCAACAAGTTATGTGTTAAGTGTGTCGCATACATAGCACCCCCACCCTGCTCACCTCCCGGGCAGGGAAAAAAGTTCAGGCTCAGGATTTTTTTCCACTGTCACCCCTGTTGCAAGTCAAGGATAGGAACATAGTTTGCAGTGCAAAACTTCTTCTTCTTCTTGTATGTCAGCTGTAATTGACTGTTTACTGCAGATTTGTTAGCTACCTCAAGAAAGCTACCCAGGGTGGATGTCGAAGACATAGAGCAGTTCCCACTCAACCATTCACACCTATGGGCAATTTATACCCTGTCCACACTAGGGATTTTGTACCGATACGAAACTACTTTCATACCGCAACACCTGTCCACACTAGCAACTATACTGGTACTGTAGCGGTATAACTGTATCGGTACGAAACCCATAAATGTATGGGTTTCGTACCGGTACATTATCGGTACTGTAGCGCTTCACTGTAGTGTGGACAGATGAAGCGGCTCTGTATCGATACAAATATAATGCGCATGCGCAAAGTCACACACCTCAATCGATGTCTTCGCTGAATAAAATAGTGAAGAACGGAGATTCGTTTGTTTCTTTCTCATTTGCCTCTTGCGTTTTATACGATTCGACTGAATAAATGACCACCAGAAATACAGACTGTACATTGACAACAAAAAGCACACACACGTTGTTTCATCCGTATGGAAGCCGAGAGAGGCCCTTCATATAATCCTTTTTTTTTTATTCACCTTGTTATCCCGAGATAATGACATAATTAATTCAGGATCTCGAGAAAACAACACAACTAATTCGAGATCTCGAGAAAACAAAACCATTATTTCGAGATCTCGAGAAAACAAAACAATTATTCCGTGATCTCGAGAAAACAAAACAATTATTTCATGATCTCGAGTAAACAGCTGAGAAATGGTTCATTCAGTTGCGCCAAGAGACTTGTGATATGCTGATTTTGGGGCTATTTCTCATTCTGTATAGACGCAACTTTGGTCATTAGAATGTCTGGAATAATCGATCACCTAATAAGGCAATATTTTGATCAGGGCTTGACACAGGGAGAGATTGCATTAAGTCTTTTAATAAGGGATAATTTCAAAATTAGTCCGCGGCACCTCCGCAGAAGACTGGCCCGGCTTCGTCTCTACCGACGGAGATACAGTGATCCAGCTGAGATCATGAAATAATTGTTTTGTTTTCTCGAGATCACGGAATAATTGTTTTGTTTTCTTGAGATCTCAAAATAATGGATGCCATATATTCTCGAAAGGAAGTTACTCGGTAACCACGGAAACATTTCGCACACGCGCATTTCAACTACCGTGAAAGAAAACCGCAAACATTTCTCGCTAGTGTGGACAGATGCACTAAACTGTACCGGTATACTTTGTATCGATACAGTTATACCACTTTCGTACCGATATAAGTGTGAACACAGCATTAGAGTAGCCAGTTAACCTAACTGCGTGTCTTTGGATGGTGGGGGAAACCAGAGCACCCGGAGGAAACCCACACATACCCCTTTTCCACCAAATCAGTTCCAGGGCTGATTCGGGGCCAGTGCTGGTGCTGGTTCACAACTCGTTCAACTTGCGAGCCAGCTGAGAACCAGTTTGCTTTTCCATAACTTGCGGTGCTAAGGGAAGCCACGTCATTACGTCGCTGTATACGTCAGTTACGTCGTTGTATACGTCAGTTACGTCGCTACGTTTGCATAAACCTTGGCGCGAATATCGAAGCAAAAACAACACAGAAGAAGCAGCAGCAACAACAATAATAATAAGAATGGATGACTTCGCGTTTGTACAGCTGCTGCTTCTCATCGCTTAAAAATGGCGATCTTTCGCGGTCTTGTTATTGTTGTTGGTCTTAACAACTCCGCCCCCCCGCTGACGTAAGCAGTTCTTTCCTCTGGCCCAGCAAAGAGTTGGTGCTAGCCTGGAACTGGTTTTTCTGGCCCCAGAGCCAGTTCTTTGTCAGTGGAAACAGAAAACCCAGTTCCAAACTAAGCACTGGCCCCGAACCAGCCCTGGAACTGCTTTGGTGGAAAAGGGGCAACAGACACGCAAATTCCATGCAGAAAGGCAGTGAGGTTCAAACCCGGAACCTTTTTGCTGTGAGCTGACAGCGTTAGCCACCATGCCGCCAGTGCAAAACTGTGCAAAACAAAAAAGATGTTGAGTGAAAATAAAGATGCAGTCTGATCCAGATCAGGGATGTTTTCAGGACCATGGCTACATGGGATTTTCCTCTTCCCAGGAATTTTAGTATCCACTTATTTTCTCTTATTAGTCAGCCTAAATGCATTTAATTAGATAACTAGCTAGGGTTAAATTATGTTAGACTGTAAATTACATTAACATGTAGGTTACTGGGCAACTGAAACATGAGCACATTGGAGCTTTTACTACAATTTCTGTGTTCGTCCATTGTTGATCTTTCTGTGATTGTGTGAAAATCAAGACTAAACAATTTGTCAGATTCACTTTAAGTGTGAAATCAGTATTATAATACAGAACCAACAATACTTGGTTATGTCTGTGCATTCGTGTGTGTGTGTGTGTGTTGCGTGCTCTGGTTAAGCAGACTTTTACATCATTTCACACTCGGTGAACCCACCACACTTATTCCCCTCTGGACCTACAATCCCTTCAGCACCTCCTGAGCGAACTCCCAGTCACATACCTACCTGCAGCATAATTCTGAGGGATCGCAGTGTGTGCAGTGGACACATGCTGTCTCATTAGTGGTCAGATCAGGGTCATGCTCAGGTCAGGAAGGTGATGTGCTTTATGCTTTATGAATGAACATTTTTATTTTAACAATGTATGTGTGTTGAAATACTATAGATGTCAGGTTAGAGCCTGTGGAGACCTGCCTCATTGAAGAAACATGGTTTCCTCATCCACTATGATATGTGTGTTGTGCAGTGATGTTGGACTGTTTGAAACGTGTCTGCTGGATGGTTTTATCCTTGACATTGTTCAAGGTCATGTTGCTGTGGAGCAGAAATTGCCATACATCAGACTCGATTTGTGTTTTGGAGGAGTCTCAACAGGTTTCACCCATCAGGACTTCTGGATTTGGCACTACTGATTGGTTGAATGTGAAAAGGAAGCAGGCAGTAAATCGTACCACATCAGATACTGATATTTGATTTGCTAGAAGTGGAGAAAAAAAGCTGCTTTGGATTTAAAACACATTATCCTTCACCAAATAAGAGGGCAGATTCATTGCACTGGATCTGCTTCATCAGGCATACATCTAGAGTAGAATATACAGTACAGTATATACCGTACAGAACTGCAGTGTTTCAGTGGATTGAACTGAGCACTAAAGGGGGAAAAACTGTAGCAAAACTGATAAACAGATGGAAGAAAACAGGTCAGACTCAACCCACGAACCATATTTCTGTACCAGATCCTCTGTTCTAACTTGTTGCGAACAATCAACTGACCAATTTACAGCTGAGAATCACTTACAGTGGTGCTTGAAAGTTTGTGAACCCTTTAGAATTTTCTTTATTTCTTCATAAATATGACCTAAAACATCATCAGATTTTCACACAAGTCCTAAAAGTAGATAAACAGAACCCAGTTAAACAAATGAGACAAAAATATTATACTTGGTTATTTATTTATTGAGGAAAATGATCCAATATTACATATCTGTGAGTAGCAAAAGTATGTGAACCTTTGCTTTCAGTATCTGGTGTGACCCCCTTGTGCAGCAATAACTGCAACTAAATGTTTCTGGTAACTGTTGATCAGTCCTGCACACCAGCTTGGAGGAATTTTAGCCCATTCCTCCATACAGAACAGCTTCAACTCTGGGATGTTGGTGGGTTTCCTCACATGAACTGCTCGCTTCAGGTCCTTCCACAACGTTTCGATTGGATTAAGGTCAGGACTTTGACTTGGCCATTCCAAAACATTAACTTTATTTTTCTTTAACCATTCTTTGGTAGAATGACTTGTGTGCTTAGGGTCATTGTCTTGCTGCATGACCCACCTTCTCTTGAGATTCAGTTCATGGACAGATGTCCTGACATTTTCCTTTAGAATTTGCTGGTATAATTCAGAATTCATTGTTCCATCAATGATGGCAGGCCATCCTGGCCCAGATGCAGCGAAACAGGCCCAAACCATGATACTACCACCACCATGTTTCACGGATGGGATAAGGTTGTTATGCTGGAATGCAGTCTTTTCCTTTCTCCAAACATAATGCTTCTCATTTAAACCAAAAAGTTCTATTTTGGTCTCATCCATCCACGGAACATTTTTCCAATAACCTTCTGGCTTGTCCACATGATCTTTAGCAAATTGCAGATGAGCAGCAATGTTCTTTTTGGAGAGCAGTGGCTTTGTCCTTGCAACCCTGCCATGCACACCATTGTTGTTCAGTGTTCTCCTGATGGTGGACTCATGAACATTAACATTAGCTGATGTGAGAGAGGCCTTCAGTTGCTTAGAAGTTACCCTGGGGTCCTTTGTGACCTCGCCGACTATTACACGCCTTGCTCTTGGAGTGATCTTTGTTGGTCGACCACTCCTGGGGAGGGTAACAATGGTCTTGAATTTCCTCCATTTGTACACAATCTGTCTGACTGTGGATTGGTGGAGTCCAAACTCTTTAAAGATGGTTTTGTAACCTTTTCCAGCCTGATGAGCATCAACAATGCTTTTTCTGAGGTCCTCAGAAATCTCCTTTGTTTGTGCCATGATACCCTTCCACAAACATGTGTTGTGAAGATCAGACTTTGATAGATCCCTGTTCTTTAAATAAAGCAGGGTGCCCACTCACACCTGATTGTCATCCCATTGATTGAAAACACCTGACTCTAATTTCTACTTCAAATTAACTGCTAATCCTAGAGGTTCACATACTTTTGCCACTCACAGATATGTAATATTGGATCATTTTCCTCAATAAATAAATGACCAAGTATAATATTTTTGTCTCATTTGTTTAACTGGGTTCTCTTTATCTACCTTTAGGACTTGTGTAAAAATCTGATGACATTTTAGGTCATATTTATGCAGAAATATAGAAAATTCTGAAGGGTTCACAAACTTTCAAACACAACTGTAAAATGTAGTTCTTGTCATGTTTATTATATTAGTCAAGCAAGGCATTTTATGTAGCTGGACCTTTAGAAGTTTAGTAGAAGAGACCTGATATAGTATGTGTAGTATACTCACATTTCTCCTGTCTCATGAAATATCATTTCAACATCATGAGATATTTTTTTCCAGATTGCTTTCTATAGGGCTTTGTTATCCATGGGGTTGAGAGAAAGCCTCCAGACAGGTCTGTGTGTTTGTTTGTCACTAAGCTCTCTCCACATTGTTTTCTGTATTGACTCACTATATATTCTGTCATGGTGACAGACGACTGACATCAAGTCGATCCCCAAACACACACGAGCCACATGTATTTGTGTCTGTTCCCCATAACGGATGTTTATTGAGTGGAACTAAATGTCTTACTGAGGAATAAAGGAGATGTCCATGTCCATGCAGTCGCACAGCCTAGTTTAACAGGATGAAGAAAGCAGAACGTGATTGTGACTTATTTCCATGTTGATAACTGATCATTTGCAAAGCATATCAGTCAAAAGGAAGTTATCACCCTGCTATATTGTGTCCCAGTGTTTATTTGCTTATGTGTGTATTACTTCCTCTTCCTGTTTCAGATTCGTGTGGATGGGCCTCCTTACGGGGGTGTGCAGTATGAGACAGTGTCCATCATTAAAGACAGGAGCCCGATTCTCAGAGACATGGCCTTCTCACTGGACAATAACTATATCTATGTCATGTCTGAGAGACAGGTCAGTATGAAACACACACACACACACACACACACACACACACACACTGCAAAAAATGATGTCTTAGCAAGTGAAAATATCTTGAATATAGTTGAAACAATCTAGCATTTCCTATTAGAAAAATAAAGACGTCCATGTCCATGCAGCTCCAATTCTGAGATTATTAAACCTAGTTCTAGATTGCAACCAACTTATTCCAAGATGTCTTACTAAGTAAAAATATCTGTCCATGCAGAAAGATAATTTCACTAGTATTAAGTAATTTTCTCCTCAAATTCAGTTTTCAATTTTTTGCACTGCACACACACACACACACACACACACTTGATTCTTTAGTCGTATATGGAAAGGTGTTCAGTTTGTCTCTGGTGCACTGCTCTGTTATATTATTTACTTTCCTCTTCTAATCCATATCTTTCTGTTCCCTCCTGTTCTGCTGAATTATGTTCTCTTTTTTCTCTTCTGTTCTCTTCTCTTTTCTTTTATTCTGCTCATTTTTCAATATTAGTTCTCTTTACACTCCACTTAAAACAACTAGGACATGAGAAACACACACACACACACACACACACACACACACACACACACACACACACACACATATATATACCGGTGTATATATATATATATGGGTCTGTCTCAGAAACTGGGTACTGTGGGGGTACCCCACTAAATATACTCACAGTCAATAAACTATACAGTTTTGAATGGTGATGTTGGTTTTAATTTGAAATAAAATGATGAAAGAAATAATACAGATAAAACTAAATCTTTGATGTGAATACTCTATTCAGAATTTGGCAAAAATTCTGCAAATTTGTGGAAAAATGGCAGCTTGATCTGGGACATGATAAATGGTTGACTACATTGCATTCCCTTAAAAAGGTTGTAGTCCACTGAAAAGTCTACAGTTATCACTAATTGTATTTTAAGTTGTAACTTTATACACCTAAGGATTGGTGCGCTCACAGAATAATCATAACTGTAATAAAACATCATGCAAAATAACACTCAGTGTTAGGTAAATGCTAAAAAAATAGTAAAATTAGAAAATTTATTTTTTTGACCATAATGTCCCAAGGCGGCACGGTGGTGTAGTGGTTAGCGCTGTCGCCTCATAGCAAGAAGGTTCTGGGTTCGAGCCCCGTGGCCGGCGAGGGCCTTTCTGTGTGGAGTTTGCATGTTCTCCCCGTGTCCGCGTGGGTTTCCTCCGGGTGCTCCGGTTTCCCCCACAGTCCAAAGACATGCAGGTTAGGTTAACTGGTGACTCTAAATTGACCGTAGGTGTGAATGTGAGTGTGAATGGTTGTCTGTTTCTATGTGTCAGCCCTGTGATGACCTGGCGACTTGTTCAGGGTGTACCCCGCCTTTCGCCCGTAGTCAGCTGGGATAGGCTCCAGCTTGCCTGCGACCCTGTAGAACAGGATAAAGCGGCTAGAGATAATGAGATGAGATGAGATGATGTCCCAAATGAGAGACCAGTTTCTGAGAGGGACCCATATATATATATGTGTGTGTGTGTGTGTGTGTGTGTGTGTGTGTGTAGATTGACTGACTGAGTCAGTGGGGATGAGAGAGATGGTGGCACTGGTCTGGGGAGGGGGGAAGGTGGAGTAGTGAAGAGAGATGGAGGGAAAGAGACAGAGAGCAAGGTCACCTCTCTGTAGCTGTAATGAAGTGAGTGAGAGTAAAATGGCAGCTAGGCATCAGAGCTGTCATATTAAACATCAGGAGTGTCGGGGGAGTGGATCATGTCTGTGAAAGGAGATACTGAAAAAAAAGAGTGTCTGTGATTGATGACTGCCCTGCTTCCTTTTCTGTGGACATTTTTAGCCCTTGTGTTGGATAGTACATGTCCCCATGGTGTTTCATCTGGGACTAGGTGGCCTGAGTGAAGTCAGAAGGGTGATACAGAGGTAATGAGAGAGAGGGAGAGAGATGCTACAGAACTTCATCTCTCATTTCATCTCATTATCTCTAGCCGCTTTATCCTGTTCTACAGGGTCACAGGCAAGCTGGAGCCTATCCCAGCTGACTACGGGCGAAAGGCGGGGTACACCCTGGACAAGTCGCCTGGTCATCACAGGGCTGACACATAGACACAGACAACCATTCACACTCACATTCACACCTACCGTCAATTTAGAGTCACCAGTTAACCTAACCTGCATGTCTTTGGACTATGGGGGAAACCGGAGCACCCGGAGGAAACCCACGCGGACACGGGGAGAACATGCAAACTCCACACAGAAAGGCTCTCGCCGGCCACAGGGCTCAAACCCAGACCTTCTTGCTGTGAGGTGCCAGCGCTAACCACTATACCACCGTGCCGCCCCCGCTACAGAACTTTTGTTAACGTAATGTCTTGCTGTACCTTGTGCATCTGTGCACAGAGAGTGGGCCATGTGGGCTCTGATTAGAATTCACTCCCAACAGATTCAGAAAAGGAAAGAGTGAGTGAGTGAGAGAGAGACAGAGACTTGCTGAGTCAGCCGATTATGCATTGAGACACACACACACACGCACACGTGGATGAGCTCCCAACACTCTGTCAACTTTATAGCCCCATGCATCATCCCTGCATCACATGGACCTTGAGACAAAGAATTAACAGCTGATGATATAAAGCTACATACAACACAGATTCATGTACACTCAACATTCCTGTACATAGCAGTGCAGTGTTCAGGGACTGATTTCACCTCAGCCTTCACGCAATTGGTCTAGATACTCGTGTGGTAGAACAAAGACAGATCACATCATAAAAGAACCATCAGTGCTTCCCATCCTCATCTCACCCACGTTTGGTCCTTGCTGCCAGAGTACCATCTGATTAATTCAGCATCAGTCAGCTTAAAACCCAGCCTCAAAGACCTACACCTTCTATCACACTAGCTCATACTGTTTGTGGAAAACTCTTGTTCATCTGATTTAGGCTACGTCCACACTAATACATTTTAGTTTGAAAACGAAAATGATCTGTGTCCAGATGAGTGTTTTAGCTCAATATCAGAAATTATCTCCGTCCACACTAATGCACCTGAAAATGCATATCACATGACCGTTCATGTCCACTGTGCATGCGTGTGCCGGAATAAACAACTGATGTTTTGTTTTCTTAGGGGAATTGGTCTTGTGATAGGAGCATGACAAATCAGGAAAGGATACGTTGTGACTGATAAGACCAAGGAAACAGGAAATGAATGTGGGTGTCTGCGTCATCTTTTCTAAATGTCTTTGTTTTTACCTGTCAACACTAAAACGCTACCCCAGAGTTTTCAAACTAAAACAGAGCCAGCAGCATTTCTAAAAGTGTACATTTTTGGGGAGTGAAAATCCTAGAGTAGTGTGGCCGCCAGGCATAAATGTAGCAAAAGTGATGCATTTTAAAAGTAAAACATATTAATGTGGGCGTAGCCTAAAAAAATTGGGAATAGTACACACCATTCTTTGAAACCTGATTTGGCTTCTCTTTTGAACTTAAGACAAAAATGTTATAGAGCACTTGGAAGGTGACAGAAAACTGTCTGTGACAAAGCACTGACAACCAAGACTTCTTTCATAAATATTATGTAAATGTCTCTTAAGAAAAAGCTACACCAGTCTTATTTGTATTATCCTGGACAAGTCCCTAATAATGTAAAAGGTTTTGGTCTGTTTGTACTGAGAAAGTTGAATTGACAAAGTATGATCTAGGAAGGTAGACCTCTGCTGCCCAGGAGATTCTGCCTCACCGATTTGGGAGCTACATTCACTGACTCAGACACAGGTGTTCATCGATTGTTTCTCAGTATACTGAGAGACAAACATGAGCATATATCCACATTCAAGAGTGTGGTGTAGATAAATGATTGGAAGATGTGATTTAAGAAGCTGAGTTGTGTGCATGTGATAGGGTAGCTTCAATGGGTGATGAAGAGTTATGTTACCTATAAGGATACCATTATGAAAATAGAGAACAGATGTGCGAGCAAAGATAAGTTTCAAGGATTTAACTGGAATTAGCCAAAACAAGTAGCAAGCAAACTGGCCAAAACCAGTTGCAAACATGCCAAATGGATATCTCTGTCACTATCAGAACAAGTGAATTAATATAAAACTATGATTTGTCACCGTGAATGCAAAAGTTGGGAACAACAATACCACCTACGAAAGAGCTATGGGAAAAGAGGGTTGTGGTAATAGGAATGAAAATGGTGAAAGGCTATTGGAACTTTGTACCACCGATGATTTTGTTGTTGGAGGGACTCTCTTTCCACACAAAGATATTCACAAGTTGACATGGTATTCACCGAATGGAAGAGACCGAAATCAGATTGACCACCTACTGATCAATGGGACCTGGAGACGATCTCTACTTGAGGTGAGGGTAAAATGAGGAGCCGATATTGATAGTGATCACTACCTTGTAGTATCAGTATTGAAAGTGAAATTGAGGAAAATGGGAGTGAAGAAGACAGTCAGGCCACAATGTAATATAGAGAAATTACGAGATCCAAAAGTGAAGAATGCATTTGTACTACAGTTAAAGAACAGATTTCAAGCATTGGCAAGCATGGAAGATCACACACATCCTGACACAGATGAAGTTAACACCAAATGGGAACAGGTAAAAACTGCCTACCAGGAGACAAGTGAAGCATGCCTAGGAACCCAGCGGAAGAAAAGAAAAGTGGATAACAACAGACACTTGGCAGTTAATTGGAAGAAGAGCTATAAAGAAGCAGATGAACGATGCAAAATCCAATGGGCTGAAAGAATGATACAAGCTGCAATACCAGGAGGAAAATTGCAAAGTCAGAAAAAAGGTTAGAGCAGACAAACAAGCATTTATGGACAATCTCGCAAGAGAGGCAGAGGATGCAGCTGGAAGAGGCGAACAAGGAAAAGTGCATATGATCACTAGAGTAGTGTGTGGCAAGTATAGAGGAACCACTGATACACCAATCATAGACAAACAAGGACGACTTCTTACGACTGAGGCAGAGCAAGATGCTAGATGGGCAGAGCACTTAAGTGAAATTTTAAATAGACCACCACCAACAGTAGAGGCTGACATACAGGAAGCAGAAGTTGATCTGGACATTAGTACTGACCCACCAACCAGAGGAGAGATAATAGCAGCTGTAAAGACCTTGAAGAATGGAAAAGCCCCCAGTCAAGGCAACCTTAATGCTTAGCTGTTCAAGGCTGACCCAATACTTACAGCTGGATTTCTACAGCCACTCTTTGACATCATCTGGGAGAAAGCCAAGGTTCCTGACAACTGAACAAAAGGAAAAATTGTTAAGATCCCAAAAAAGGCTGTCTGAGGGACTGTAGTAACTGGCATGGAATCACACTCTTATCAATCCCAAGTAAGATACTAGGGAAAATTATTATCCAATGACTAACATGCAGTGGATCAACAGCTTCGTAATGAGCAAGCACATTTTAGAAAAAGAAGAGGATGTCATGCTCCGCCCCGGACATCCACTCCGGAGATTACGGATCTCTCACACCATCGACGATCCGGATCCAGGACAGGAATTTCTTCTCCCCTGAACTTACGTCCTGGTTTTTACTGCTGCTTATTTAAAGGCCATTCTCAAACTCTGTTTTTGCCAGAACATTTCGTTTGCTATTCTAGTTGTTTCTGTGCTGCTCTTGGGTCCCCCCAAGTTACTTATCTTATTCATGGTTTTTGCACTAGCATTTTTTCTGGTTCATGGTTTTTGCACTAAGGTTTTTTTTCTGGTTCATGGTTTTTTGCACTAAGGGTTTTTTCTTGTTCATGGTTTTTTACACGAGCGTTTTTCTCTTTGCCTGTCTCATGTTTTTGTCAAGTTGTTTGTCTCTTTTTGCCCTGACTATTTTTGCCATTTGTTTATTGTCCTGTTTGTTTACCTTTTTGACACGCCCTTTCTTCTCTGGATTAAATCATCTTATTTATTGGATTACTGTCTGTGTTCTGCTTTTGGATCCTAATTCCACCACACCTCCACCAATCTTAACAGAGGATGTACAGAGCAGATATTTGCACTCCATAATATCATTGAGCAATGCACAGAATGGCAGAGGCAACTTTACATCAATTTCATCAACTTTGAGAAGGCCTTTGACAGCTTCCACAGGGACAGCTTATGGCAAATACTATGAGCATATGGGATCCCCCAGCACTTAGTTTCTGTCATCAAGACTTTTTATACCAACTTGACATGCCATGTGGGGAACAGTGATTACAGTTTTGCAGTGATGACTGGCATGAGACAAGAGTGCATGATGTCAACACTACTCTTCAACCTTGCCATTGATTGGGTGATGCGACAAACAACAGAAGATCAAAACAGAGGTATAAGATGAACTCTCTCTTTTCATTTCTGGAAGACTTAGATTTTGCAGATGATCTAGCATTACTGTCCCATACTTACCAGCATATGCAGGAGAAATCATCTCACCTCATTGATTTTGCTCAACGATCAGCCAAAAGAAATCAAAAGTTATGACCTTAAATCAGGGGTCACCAAACTTTTTTCTCTGGGGGCCACATTGTTGTTCCTGATTGTGATGGGGGGCCAGGGTTGGGTCAGCTATATAACATAAAATTGTATGACCCAGGCAAACATGACCACCAGCAGGCCTCATTGTGTAGTAGAGATTACTAGCCTGGCACAGCCATCCCCACTACTATATCCACACTACTATATCAACACTTGATTCCTGGCACATATTTGTTTATCTTTACTAGTGGTTTGCAAAAGTAGTAATCAAGTCTTCACACTTTGTTTTAATTTGAAATACCACAGATATTCCATTTATTTATTTCCTAATAAAAATAACATCAAAGCTGTCAAGGTAAGAAACATCTGCCTAGTTAAGGTGATTGACACTGGCAAAGGTGAGTGGAAAATTATAAATTGTAGGTAGGCCTGTTGATGATATTAATAATATTAATAATAATTGTGTGCAGCACTTAATAAAGGTCAAATAAATAGGCCTATAAAATAAATACATTTAAAAAAAAAAAGTGAAATTATAATAATATGAGCAATAGATCACAGCAGTTGTGCTGTGTCCTGCGCGTCATTGCTCTCATCCATGGCCAAAGCAAAAAACTCGAATTCTGACACTTTCTCATTCAGCTGGTCATGCACGTTGTCCCCCAAATCTTCGGATCGCCTGGTCATAGTAGGTGCGGAGAGACTCACCGCATTGAGCGCATCCTTCTTGTCGGGACACACCTCCTCGGCCACAGCAAGCATGCATACTTTAACAAAGTCCCCATCAGTAAACGGCTTTCCACGGGTAGCTAGTAGGTGAGCTACCTTATAGCTAGCTCGGACAGCAGCCTGGTTGATTTGGATTTGGTGAAGGAATACGTTCTGTTGTGCAGCCAGTCCGCATTTCATCCTCAGAATCCTGTCTTCTCTTGTTTGCCCTCGCAAACTAGCATACTCTTTGTGGCGGGTTTCGTAGTGATGATGCAGATTATATTCTTTGAAAACCGACACACTTTCTTTACATACAAGACAAACTGCACGGTCCTTACACTGAACGAAAAAATAATCGGTGGTCCACTGTTCTTTAAAAACTCTGCACTCTCTGTCAGCTTTTCGCTTACCGCTAACCATTTTGTTGTCCTGAACACTGACAGTTCTCTGCGCGTGCGTTGCCTGTCACTGTTTGATCGCAAGCATACCGTATGATGAAAATTCGGAAAATATGAATAGTTCATTTTATAACTAAATATCAATTTTAATTGATAAAATCAACAAAATACAAGATGCAGACATGTTATTATTTGCCAAAAAGCAATTTAAAAAAATAGGCCATGACCACTTTTGGGGATTGCCTCATAGGGCCGGTTCAAGTGGTGGGGGGCTGGGGGGGCTGGTCAAAGGGGGGTGGCAGGCCGGAGTCGGCCCACGGGCCGTAGTTTGATGACCCCTGCCTTAAATACTCAGAACCCGCCCCCAATCAAGGTAAATAGCAAAGTTTTATGAACAATGGAGGAGTTTACCTATCTGGGAACCATTGGTACAAGTGAGGGAGGAGCAGGTAAAGATATCAAGAACTGACTCAGTAAAGCTAGATATGCCTTCAATATGCTCAACAATGTCTGGAAGTCTCAGCAATACATTATTAAGACCAAACTGAAACTGTATCAGAGCTGTCCTTTCCACCCTTCTATAAGCATCAGAATGCTGGAGAATGACAGAAGATGACCTTAACAAACTATCCAGCTTCCACACAAAGAACTTACAAAGAATCCTGAGAATATTTTGGCCAAATAAGATATCAAATTAAAAACTACTGAGTAAATGTAAACAAGAGAGCATGGGAACTATACTTGTGAGAAGGAGATGGAAGTGGATAGGGCATGTCCTCAGAAGGGAAAAGGATGACACTCCAAACTCATTGGACACCTGAGGGAAAGACAGGGTAGGCCAAAGAACACCTGGTGCAGAACAGTGGAGGGAGAACTGAAAACATGGGGACACACATGGAGTACCATCCAGAGAAACCAAGTAGTAGTTGGATGGGACTACTCCAACAAGGTTCGGGCCATCAACACCTACACCCTGCTGGTCATCAGATACCCTGCTGGCATAACAAGCTGGCCGAAGGAGGAGACAGAGGCCACTGACATCAGGACAAGAAAACCCCTGACAATGCACAGAGGGTTTCACCCCAAACCAGGCAGGAATGGAAGGCTTTTGTTGCTGCCCTACATGCCAGTCAGGCATAATGGGCAGAAGTATGATTTGTCACAGCAGGAACTACAGGTCAGTCAGAGCTGTGCTGTTACAGACAGTTAATCAACAATCAACACATTTAAAAGTTCCACATACTCCACTAGCTCTCCCCTTTCACAGACAGCTACCAAGCAGCAAGGGTGAAGTCTAATGCATGCTTCCTGCTCAACACACTTAGAACCCGCCCCCAATCAAGGTAAATGGCAAGGTTTTATGAACAATGGAGGAGTTTACCTATCTGGGAAGCATTGGTACAAGTGAGGGAGGAGCAGGTAAAGATATCAAGAACTGACTCAGTAAAGCTAGTTTTGCTAACTGTATCTTTTCCAGCTGCTGCTCATGCTGCATCACAAAACAACTAGTAACTCAATGCTCCAATATCCACAAACAGCAACTGCTATCACAACTAGAGACTGATGAGATGCATAACAAATGCTATGGCAAGGAGGAGTCAGGATGCCAGGTCAGGGGGGGGTTATCATCATCCCCACACTCAGAGACTGAGACTGGGACCCCCCAGCAACACACCCTTGTGAGCAAGAACTTAATGCATGAGCTGCTGACCTGAAATTAAAGATAGTAACAAAGCTCAACACCTTGAGCCACCATGCAAACAATCCCTACTGAGACCAACACTCTGATATACATCACAGCAACAGTCCATCCATCCATTATCCATAACCGCTTATCCTGTGCAGCAACAGTGATCCTGGAAATGCTTGGCTATAAGATGGACATAAACCATAAGGTGCAATATCCCCCATGGAAGAGAAGGTTAGAGGCTAAGATCAAGGTGACCTGGAGAGAAGTTAACCAGTTATCAGAACTCCAGAAAGGTATGACAAGGAAAGGCTACCTAAGAAATACAGCAAGCTGTCCATATCTGAGGCCCTAGAGACTGCCAAACAAAGACTCACAGCTCTGGCTACCCATGTAAGGCAAGCAAAGCTGAAGCCAGGAGAATGAATCGGATGTTCTCCACTCAACCATCAAAGGTGTACACCCAGTGGCAGGGTAGCAACAACATGGTTCCAGATCCATGAAGGCTGGAGACTGAACAATACTGGAAAGGGATATGGGAGAAGAAAAAAATCACATAATGACAGTGCTCAGTGGCTAATTGACCTGAGAGCCAAAAACAACAACAATCTCCCTGAACAAGATCCAGTAACCATCACTGTGACAGACAGCCAAGTAAAAGTCTCGAAAATTAAGAACTGGAGAGCATCAGGCCCGAATATGGTTCACGTCTACTGGCTAAAGAAGCTAACCTCACTACATGAGCGCTTGGCAGCACAGATTAACCAGCTGCTCGTGGATGGGACTCACCCAGAATAGCTGACTGAAGGTCGGACAGTCCTGATCCTGAAGGACCCACAGAAGGGAGTAGTCCCATCCAACTACTGCCTAATAATCTGCCTTTGCACAACATGGAAGCTCCTATCAGGTATCATAGCAGATGAGTAGACACATGACTCAATACATGAGTGAAGCCCAGAAAGGAATTGGTAGGAACACCAGAGGAGCAAAACATCAACTACTGGTAAACAGTGCAGTAGCTCAAGACTGCAGAACCAGACAGACCAATCTGTTCACCACCTGGATTGACTACAAGAAAGCTGATGACTTGATGCCCCACACATGGATCCTGGAATGCTTGAAACTGTACAACATCAACAGGACTCTCAGAACCTTCATCAAGAACTCAATGAGGCTGTGGAAAACAACCCTAGAGGCCAACGTCAAGCCACTAACACAGGTCACCACCAAGTGCAGCATATATCAAGGAGATGCCCTGTCCCTGCTGCTGTTCTACATAGGTCTGAACCCCCTCAGCCAGATCATCACCAAGAGTGGCTATGGATGCCAACTGCAAAAGGGAGCAACCATCAGCCACCTCCTCTACATGGATGACATCAAGCTGTAAACCAGGTCTGAGCAAGACCTCAACTCACTGATCCATACCGCCAGGATTGGCAGCAACAACATCGGAATGTCATTCAGAGTAGATGAGCGTGCCCAGATTGGGACAAGGAGAGGGAAAAGCAGTCAGAACTGAGGGGGTGGTGCTACCAGATGGCATAATAGGAAATATGGAAGACAGCTACAAGTACCTTGGAATCCTGCAGGCAAATGGCAACCATGAAGAGGCCACTAGGAAAGCAGCAATAGTCAAATACCTATGGAGGGTAAGGCAAGTCCTGAGAAGTCAGCTGAATGGGAAGAACAAGGTTCGGGCCATCAACACCTACGCCCTGCTGGTCATCAGATACCCTGCTGGCATAACAAGCTGGCCGAAGGAGGAGACAGAGGCCACTGACATCAGGACAAGAAAACCCCTGACAATGCACAGAGGGTTTCACCCCAAGTCCAGCATCCTGAGGCTATACGCTAAGAGGAATGAAGGAGGCTGAAGACAAGTGGGCATCAGAGCCACTATCCAGGATGAAACAACAAAGATCCATGAGTACATTAGGGAGATGGCCCCAAATGATGAACTGCTTCATGAATATCTCAGGCAGCAGAAACCCAAGAAGGAAGTGCAAGAGGAACCATCATGGAAAGACAAACCACTGCATGGTCTGTACCACCGGCAGATATAAGAAATGGCTGATATTGAAAAATCCTACCAGTGGCTGGATAAAGCTGGATTGAAAGACGGCACAGAGGCACTAATCATAGCTGCACAGGAACAGGCCCTAAGCACAAGATTGATAGAGGCCGGGGTCTACCACACAAGGCAGGACCCCAGGTGCAGGTCCAAAGGTGGTTGAGAATGACCAAGCTAAGATCCTGTGGGACTTCTGGATACAGACAGACAAACTGGTCATGGCTAACCAACCGGATATGGTAGTGGTGGACAAACGGAAGAACAAGGCTGTGGTGATAGATGTGGCAATACCAAGTCACAATAACATCAGGAAAAAGGAACTTCAGAAGCTTGAGAAGTATCAAGGGGTGAAAGAAGAGGTAGAAAAGATGTGGAAGATGAAGACAACAGTGGTCCCCATGGTGATAGGAGCCCTCGGTGCAGTGATCCCCAAACTCCAAGGCCTCTGGTAGAGGACCCGAGCTTGAGGGAAAAAGTACTGCCCAAAGGAGGGGTGAGTGGGGAGGAAATATCTCTCTACTGTACCTCATTTGTGATTTATGAGGTAAAGACTTCATTGTTTTTGGCTTTCATTTGTGTATATATATATATATATATATATATATATATATATATATATATATATATATATATATATATAATGGAAGCCAAAAACAATAAAGTTTTCACCTCATTTGTGATTAATGAGGTACAGTAGAGAGACATTTCTGTTCACTGAGGTATAAACAATGTAAATGTTCCCTTTTTAAAGATACAACAGCAGTCCTTAAAGTCCAATTATATCCTTTAATGAGGTTTCTCTACAATTATGATCCTCTAACTAGAGGTACAAAAGACATACCCTTGAGGTTACCACTCCACTGACAAGCATTTTGTACAGTTTCGGCCCTTTTTTTGTTCCTGAGAGTGCATTTACATATTCATGACTGAGAAATAGATTCTGGATCATACCTCAGCAGGATACGTGTTAAAGATACACTGTATACTGAATATTTCTGTATCATTGTCATTATATTCTCCTGAAGGTAAATGTGCAATACATGATGCACATTTTCTAAAGACCAATATGTTACTTTTTGGTGTAGTTTTGGTCATAGAATTCCGTAAAGTCTACTTTTGAGATACACTATAGTTCAAGACCATGGAAAGATTCCAGAAATTAAAAAAAATATGTAAAACACTGGAGGACATGTTTATTCAGGAAATTATACAAACTCTATCTGCTTTTTTGGACACAATCTGCAGTGCAAGGACATACACGTCTTCGCTGCTCAAATACAAATAAACAAATTTCTGTGCAGCAGTCTGACCTTAACACCTTAACTGACCCACAGAACGAACACACACACACACACACACACACACACACACACACACAGAGAACACCCACATACATAATACATTCTGACTTCTTCTAATTTGCCATCAAACTCAAATTTCACATTAAACACATGTCTAAATTCTATTCATTCTTTACCTCACATAAAAAGTTAAATGTACTGTTTTTTGTTGTTGTTGTTGTTTTTGGATATAGCTTGCCTTGCATACTCCACATAACACATGATAAAATCTCACACACTCTGAGATGAGAGCATATCATAATTCACATGCTCTTGTCCCTGTGCATCTGCGGGAGTGCTCGTTCTGGACGTTTAATGACGATAGCTTCCAGCATGTTCATGGTCTCGAGTGACTGGTTCATTTTAGAGCAGTGCTGTGGAACGAATGGAAGATGCAGCTGCGTAGGTTCCCCTCTCTGCTCCTCTATTAGGAATAATGCAGCTTCTTATGGCGACTGCGGGGCACTGTGTCATCACTGACAGTAATCAGAGAACATGGGGTGAGCACTTGATTCATGCACACGGTGAACTTCCTCTCCACTGCTGGAGAGCTGAAGTGTGTATATCACCACCTCTCCAGTGCAGTTGGCCCTTTTTGTGTCACAGTGAAGGATGTTCATGTGTTGCCCTGCATTACAACTGATTCTGCAGCGTTTACGACTTTGTCTGTCCTTTTTGAGATGTGAAAAAATGAGCAAGGATGTGTGACACAAGGATCAACCATGACACCAATAAACTGAATTTAACTGAAGCAGAGTCAAAGCTCAGGGCTCTCTTTTGTGTTTTTCTTTCCAAAATGTATTTTAATTTCTTATTTGTTTTCCATATTTATGTTATATGAAACAGAAGTTGATTCATTTATCCTCTAAATGAGTTTCTCAAACTTTTTGCATCCAGAGGCCAGACCCCTTTAAATGGTTTTCTTAAAATTGTCAATTTATTTAAATAGTCAGTAAGAAATATGCAGAATAACTTTAAAGATGGTAGGTTGTGATTTTCAGCACCAAAAAAATGAAACCAAAATTCTTCTTGGATCCCAGACCCCACCTTGAGAACCAGTGTTCTACTGCATAAAGCATAAATATTTATACATTTTTAAAACTCTTTCAGATTATTAATGTACAGTATGCAGTACTGAAGCAAAAAATGCACTGAAATACTGTTAAATATGATAAATATGAAGTCATAAATCAAGAGTAACGGTTATATTTAAAATAAACTGTTTTTTAAGTGTTCCTTGGATATTTAAGACTCTTTAGCATCCTTAAAATGAATCTACACAATGAAAAATATCTTAGCAAGTGAACATGTTGAATATGGGTAAATGTATCTAATATTTCTAATTCTGTGATTATTGTTACTCAAATATAAGATTACTCGGTCTGGTTTTAGATGTTTTTACTCATTTCAAGCTTTACATTTTCTTAATCTTTTAGTATTTGACCCTGTCTTGTATTTTACTGTAATGAGAATAAGCATTACACTTAAAAGAAGAATATGTGTGTGAGGTTCCTGCTGTCTGAGCTCAGGCATATCAGGAAACAAATATTTTTGCTATTCAAATCGTAACGGCTGCTGCCTGAAGCAGAAACAAAACAGTGTCCCTGCATAATACTGCCAAGGTCAGTGTAATATTATGCTGTTACACATTATGAAGAATCTATTCTTATCTTTGTGTTGTATATAGAAAATTTGTTCAGAAATTCTGTAAAGTCTATTGTGAATCTGAGATTAAAAAAAAAAAAAAAAAAAAAAAAAAATATATATATATATATATATATATATATATATATATATATATATATATATATATATACAGGATTCTACGCAATACAATACAATATAATACAATGCAATTATACATTTCCTATTTTCATCCTCTCTGGAAAACTGTATCCTGCAAAAAATTGTGAGCTTAAGGTTTGGGATTGTATGCTTCCTCTATCTGTTTGAGTGTGTGCAAAAAGTGAACATTTTCATAGCATGAAGACACAATGATGGACAAAAGAGCCTTGGGCTAATCGCTTCAAAATGTCAAACTACTTCATCTAAAAGTTTTCTTGCGTGATACAGAGTAGTGGCCAAGGAGAGATACTGTAAGTGACGTGAAACTTGGAGGCTTAAAGATAGGGTAGGTAATTTATGTTGGAAGCATTTTTTTTATATTTCTTGAAATTCTCCTTAGGTTCGATAGCAATGAATAAATCAAATGCTCTGAAAATAAGAATAAAAGAAATCCATCATCTATGGTCGTCACAGGGCTGTAACAAAACTTGCCCAATCTTTTCACTCAGTCTGAATGAAATGACTGGATGGCCTACCTACCTGTCCACCCGGAGTCTTCTACAAGGCAAGGCAGACATATTACAGACATATTACAAAAGCTTGCAAGCTAGTCGACAGCTGTGAGTACTAACAATAGCCATGTTTGTTGTTTACATTCATTATAACAATGTTAGGTGTTTTCTTACATGTGAATGCAACATGAGGTAGAGGGATATGACAACGACACACCAAGCTCCTTCCCCAATGCTGTTTATCATAGACTCATCCTCCAGCAGAAGTCAGGCAGTGCACATTCATGTGTTTATAGGAGTGGCTTTGGAGGGAGGGCTGAAGGGAGAGGCTGTATTTTTTAGTTGGATATTTCGAAAATCTAGTTGATTCTTACTGGTTTCTCCAACATTGCCTTCCCTAGCTTTATAAATGAGTATGTGTCAAATGTGTGTGCACTACAGAAACAAGTCTCCCTCTCTTGGTGTAGTAGTAATAATAATAATAATAATAATAATAATAAATGCTTCTATTGTGCAAATTTACATATCAATATGATCAAATGCACATTACAAGATTAACACACAATTAATTAATTGTGTGTTAAACGTTTTTATTCCTGTCTCATTGGTAAACTGAAACAGTCTGAGTTGAGCACACAGTACAGCAGTGAGAAACCATACCAAAATTTGCACTGTGCTTCTTAGATAAATAAAACAGAAGGCAAAAGCATATAGAATTTGAATCAAACAAAGCCACACCTGGGTCATATAGTCGTAAGCAAATATGTCATGCCTAAAAGCTTTGCATGATCTAGCCTCAAGTGTAGCAGGACAAAACACACCTTGTAAACAAAACTGGTGAGGTCAGGGTTTGCATCTGACTCAATGAAGTGTAAGTAAAGGTGATGACCAGAGTCTGTTTTATGGTGTTAATGCTCACCTGCGGGCGGCACGGTGGTGTAGTGGTTAGCGCTGTCGCCTCACAGCAAGAAGGTCCTGGGTTCGAGCCCCGGGGCCGGCGAGGGCCTTTCTGTGTGGAGTTTGCATGTTCTCCCCGTGTCCGCGTGGGTTTCCTCCGGGTGCTCCGGTTTCCCCCACAGTCCAAAGACATGCAGGTTAGGTTAACTGGTGACTCTAAATTGACCGTAGGTGTGAATGGTTGTCTGTGTCTATGTGTCAGCCCTGTGATGACCTGGCGACTTGTCCAGGGTGTGTACCCTGCCTTTCGCCCGTAGTCAGCTGGGATAGGCTCCAGCTTGCCTGCGACCCTGTAGAAGGATAAAGTGGCTAGAGATAATGAGATGAGATGCTCACCTGCTTTCTTTATCTTTCAATCTAACTTGTGGTTAAAAGTGGTTAAGAATGTAATAAACACATCAGTGGCTTTTTAACAGTCTTATTAGATATGCACTTGTGCTACGTTATTAATAGTGAGCCAGCACTGTTACAAAAGCAAGCAACATTTCTTATAAAGTGTGCTCATGGAGCTCTGTGCTCATGCTTGGACAGTATGACTTGTGCAACTTGCTTTGGATGAGTTTAGGACAGCAGCATCAAACAGAAATATATGCTTGTAAAGGGCTGCCATCTGCCTCTGTTTAGTGTGAGCAGAGAATATGAAGAGAGAAGTCCAGTGCATCATGGGACGATGTGTAAAGTCAGCCTTGACGTGGCTCAACAGTGTCACGCTTTAACAACGTGTTCTCTGTGCCCACATTTCTATTAGAATGAGTGTGAAATTTCTATCATCCTGACTAACATGGGTGGGCTCGCGAATGAGGTGTCAACGTTCTCAGTAGATCTGACTCCCTGTCATTCTTCGGTATGGTCGTATTTTTAGCAATAAGAGCTTCACGGTAAGATCCACAACTGTGTTTCTGACACCCTTCTCCTCCCCTCGCTCCTCATCCCACCACATAAAAGCAACTTCTTACTTTGGAGATCATCAGCTAATAAAGGAGAATTTTTTTTAAGCTTAGCCATTTCCCTCCCCAAGTACTCAGCTGTGAAATTTAAAATCCATGCATGATTTCCTCCTTTTCCTGCAGATTGCTTGCTTTGTATCTTTTCAACCCTTTAACCTCTATCTTGCACAAAAACAGACACACATCTCTTTCCTTCTCAAAGCACCTCCACCTTTGTTTGGCCAGGGAGGAGGGATGTGTAGGAAATGAGGTGTGTGGTTATCAAGGATTGGGAAATAGGATTTTTCACCCAGAGAGAGAGACTGACTAGAGCCTCTTTCTGCCTCCCACACCATGCAAAGCTGGAGCTGCCACTCAGGAAAAAAAAATACTAGTGGTCTTATTATGACTCTGGAGCTTTTCAGGCAGAAATCATCTACTTATTCTATATCTGGCTTCAGAAAAAAATTAAAGCTACTGCCTGGATGTGTAGGTTGGGATGCTAAATAATTCTCCTGAAGGTTCTGCAAACCATATCTACCATGTACGAACTTGAAATATGATGACAAAATGTATACACATGTCCTGTGTGCGCTGAATGTCCTGCAGACACGGCACATGGTTTACGGTTTCGTGATGCTTTTTCCCCTCTGATTTGTACTGTCCCTCATAACAGATGTAGATTGAGTTGGCCCATAGCCATTTTTTATTTGTGTCTTTGTGTGTTTGGTGGGGTCTGTGTGTGTGCGGAGGGGGGTTGTTGGGAGGCCTTTATGTGATAGAGGGGCAAACAGGAAATCAGCGGAGCAAAGGATGTGATTAATGAGAACAAAACGGCATTAATATTCAGTTAAGGGCAGTGCACACTCTCTCTCACACACATCACCATACACAAAATGCCCCTGGTATATTCGTAAATCTCCCTTGCAATAACCAGGAAAAGAAATGTGGTGTTTCTGAAATTGAATAAAGATAAAGAGACCAAGACTTACAGACATGTAGATAAGCTATGTTGAGTTTATTGTGTTTCTTTTTGACCCATATTAATTTTAGTGGTTCTCTTTTAAATACACAGCAGCTTTTCAGCTTTTGGCCTGTTCACCTCATCCACTAGTCTCTTCTTGACCCCTGAGAAAAGCTACAAGGAAGTCGTTTGACCAATGACCGCCATCATCCTTCTCCTCACCAATCAATGCCATGCAGTGATGTCATGCTTCACACAAAGACATTGATGAAGTCAAGTCACCACACTAATGGAAGGGGAACAATGAAAATATTCTTGATTTCGTCTAAAGCTATCTATCAGGGAGCAGTGTAAACTCCAAGAAAGCCAATAAAGTATTTCTAAAGGAATGATACACTCCTCACACTCTCATCTGGTAGCACTTTGATTGAGATTGCAAAAACATATTTGTTGTGGTTGCGTCATGTTCC
The DNA here is from genome assembly GCF_027579695.1 of Neoarius graeffei. Taxonomy (NCBI): domain Eukaryota; kingdom Metazoa; phylum Chordata; class Actinopteri; order Siluriformes; family Ariidae; genus Neoarius; species Neoarius graeffei. The sequence continues at coordinate 21,589,374 of NC_083581.1, read as the reverse complement.
TGTAATTCTCTGAAGAAGCTTGTTTGTGTGTGATATGAAGGAACATCAATTGTGTAGGACTATGTAATGCCTTAAGCCCAGTACTACTGGCAGAACTTTGAACTGTGGTCAAATGTATTTCCCGTACATGGCACATTTGGCAGTATCACACCATACGTTCGTAAAATCCCTAAGTGACTATTCATGCCATGCATTGTGTGAAATAAGTGAAACCTACATCAACGTAGATCTACATGGATCATTACTGGTTCTGTAGTTAGCCTCCATCCTATTTTTCAACAGGAGAAACTAGAGAAGCAGTATAGAAAAGCCTGGCACATGGTAATGGAAGTTTGATTTATATAGCATCATTCCTTATCTCAGACTACCAAGGGGGTCGGTGCTGCTGAAACAGAGATGATGGGAAAAGAATCAATTCCAGTGATACAGACTGTTGTGGAACTGGTGTCAGCTTCTGGCAGGTTGACGGCGTCACTTGCTAGTGATATGGTTACAAATCCTGATAAATGCCCCTGTCAATATATATAATGTTATTGATGAGGCTATTTAACTTTCTCTGTCTCTGAAAGCTGGTCACAATCCCATTCTGTCCTTTCAGAGTGCAACACAATGCCACATCGCTATCTGTTTCCAAATATTCATATCTGTATCAGAATTAAAGCCAAAATGTCCTACATTGATTTTTATTAAATTTTTTAATGAATAAGATATTATCTCTGGGTGGCATGGCGGTTAGCACTGTCGCCTCACAGCAAGAAGGTCCTGGGTTCGAGCCCAGCAGCCGCCGAGGGCCTTTCTGTGTGGAGTTTGCATGTTCTCCCTGTGTCTGTGTGGGTTTCCTCCGGGTACTCCGGTTTCCCCCACAGTCCAAAGACATGCAGGTTAGGCTAATTGGTGGCTCTAAATTGACCGTAGGTGTGAATGTGAGTGTGAATGGTTGTTTTGTCTCTGTGTGTCAGCCCAGCCTGGCGACTTGTCCAGGGTGTACTCCGCCTCTCGCCCATAGTCAGCTGGGATAGGCTCCAGCTTGCCTGCGACCCTGTAGAACAGGATAAGCGGTTACAGATGATGGATGGATGGATGGATGGATATTATCTCTACCACTATTCCCTCAGAAACACTGAAAAAAATCCATAGGTAAAATGCTCTCACTGTCAGCATGGACTTGAATTCAAGACATGGATGCATGGAACTGATCCTGCTTGCGCAATTATTCATTTAAACCATTGCGAGCGCAATCACACAGTTAAAGATGCTGTAAATGTATTGCACAGCAGTTGAGCATTTGTGCTCATTCACCTGGATGAAAGCAAAAAAAATAGTGCACCTCCTGTTCATATTTATCTGTTTAGAACGCGTTATTTGTTCATTTGGAATAACATATTCATACTTGCTTATATCCCAAATCTCCTTGGAGACCTGGTGTCATGGGGACTTAGGTGTGTTGTGGTTTTGAGATCAGCTCCTGACCTCAGCAGTGTATCAAAGTGCAAGTGTCAACTTCGAGGTCAGCTTCAGCTGGTTGACTAGGTGGCAGGTTGAAGAATGTCATCCTCCTGTATCCTCCAAGAGATATATTCCTCTTTTGTTTTTGTTTTACCATTTAAAGCTAGGGTAGGTCATTTTGGAACCAGCAAGAGTGACCTTTTGAGTAAGATTTTAAAAGTATCCATATGCAAAATCCCACAACTTCCCTTCAGCCCTCCCTCCAAAGTCACTCCACCAAAACACATGAATGTGCACTGCCTGACTACTGTTGGAGGATGAGTCCATGAGAGAGAGCGCTGGGGAAGGAGCTTAGTGTGTCATCATATCAATCTATTTCATGTCTCGTACACATGTAAGAAAACACCTAGCATTATCATAATGAATGTAAACAACAAACATGGCTATTGCTATTACTCATAGCTGTTGACTAGCTTGCTAGCTTTAATGGTATGTCTGTAATATGTCTGCCTTGCCTTGTGGAAGACTTCAGTCATGAGCAATGAGTGCACAGGCCGAGAGCACAGTAGAGAGACAGGTAAGCCATCAATAATTTCATTCAGGCCGAGTAAAAGGATTTGATAAGTTTTAGGGCTTGGGTTAAAGTTAAGCATGGTTAGTTCGCAGATAAATTCATTCAAACCACTTTATTTGATAGTTAACCTCCTGTCAGCTTCAATTAGCTCATTAATTATGATTTTTAGTCTTCCATTGTCTCCTCTGCTTTATTTCTACTCAGGTATGGTGTTGTGGTTTGGGGCAGCAGTACACGGTCTTTGTTATTGTTTCTAAACAACCTGAATAAACTCCTGATGTCCTGATGGCAGGTTATAGATTTTGCCCTGTGTAAAGAGATGAGCATGTGTTACACTTGGTGCTATTAGTGTATAGCTGAGGCAGGGGCCAGAGGCAGTTTCTGTTCCTGCTCAGCCCTCATCACTGTCTTAAAGGCTCTCCAGGGAGTTTTCACTTCTCTGCTGACTTAATATCCTCTAATGAGGAGGGGAATACTTGGAATCTGGTGGCTGGCATACACTTGTTTAGATGTTTGTCACTCTTTTGGGGAAAAAAAATAACAAAACTCAGCATTGTTGAAAGTACCAGCCCATATAAATTGTAAAAAGCTGCGTTCATATTTCCTCAGTCTGTCCATTGTTCATCAGCCTCGTGTTGGATGTATGTGACAATGAGATGTGTCAGTGTAGTATAAAATGTATTGTCAGGCATCAGTCAAATATGTGGCTAAGTGGTGTTTCTGCATATTTTTTTTTAAAGGAAAAGAAATCTTAGTACAAAATAAACAAGTTTTTTTCATGGTTGTGTGGGCAATGAAGTGACAGTTCTGTAACTTTCTCATAGTTCACTTCTCCCAGAGACGTTGGCTTGTTGGCTCAGGAATCAGGCGCAAGGATGGCAGGATAATAACATCCACAATTATAATGTTCTGGTGTGTCAGGAGTCGTCGTAGCTGTCACTGAGTGACTGTATAATGGGGGAGCCTCTGTGCATGCCTCACCATGCAAGAAAAAAAAATAAAAACCTCCCAGACATCAAACACATCACTAATAATGGCACTTCTTTCTCTCCTAATTGCAGGCTTTAATTGCAATAATTATTTACAAGCCTAATTAAACAAAAAAAAGAAGAAATCTTAAGGAGAAGCAACTGCTAGTTCAAGGAAACACACACGGTTGTGTCAAGAGACAAGACTACAGCAGGAGAAATGCTGCTAGCGTGCTATCATTATCGCTAGCTGTCTAATTGGTGGAGGCAGTCCTGTATGACTTGCTCGTTTGGCTTTCTCTCAGTAAGTGAACACAAACTGGCTAACTGAGACAGAGAGTGCCTAATGACTTCATTCTCTGCCAGTGTACAGAAAACTGAAACAGCACTCTCTAAATATCTCTGGGCTTCTTTGTTCTAAAATACTCTAGGGAGAGGGGAGGGACAGCAGCTCATCAGATGGTGCATTGGACTAATGTTTAGATTAAGCACAAATGTAAAGAGCTCTGCCTGGACTAACTGCTTAGGTGTGGAGTTGATGCAGCACAAGCAAGTGTGATTGTAGAGATAATGCCTTATATGGGAAGCTTATTCCCTTTTCGCACATTTTCTTTTTGCTCCCTTCTTTTTCTATTTCTAATGCATTTTGAGCACACTGATGAATATCTACAGTACACCCTCTCCTTTCAGATATTTAAAATGTACTGCTGACTCGATGAACATCTTCTTGGCTAACTCAGAATAACATTTTATCTGTTTTTCTTAAACTTTGACTAAACTTTTGTCAAGACAGGATTATCTTTTTTTAGCAGGCATGTTTGGGGAGTGATTCAAAATTACCTTTTTTTTTAATTTATTGCATTTAGGCTTTATTAGTCCATGGCTCCAAAGATAGCAAAACAACAAGCTCCTCTTTATCGATTACAGCCAGCCAAATGTGAGCTGGGTCTCAGGCTGTGCCAAGCCATAATGGGTATAAACGTAACCTACCACTGCGCCTGTGTGCTTCAAGACTGAAGCTGTCAATGTCTACCTGCTCTTTTGCTGATGAATGTCACTATGAGCTGGGCTCCCCTCCTGTTTTTGTGGGGAGGAGGGCAGTAAACTAAGCCCCCCTGCCTGCTGAACATGCCCCAAGCATCCCGTCAGATTCAGCTGTAAATGGCTGGCAGGCGTCCCGGTCCTGCCTCCCACACCACTACCCAGTTCTGCAGCCTGCCAGACCCACATATGCTCTTTGTCTCAGCTGCTGAGCTGCTAATGCCTTAGACACAACAGCAGGGGGAAAAAAAACAAAAAACCTGCACTGTGTGAGACAACTGATTTCCTCACTTGCACAGAAGTGGTGGCAGGTTTTGCCTTTTCGTGGAACTGTATATGCCAAAAGAGTGCCTAGGGTCTCTATCTTAGAGCAATGGCATCAGCCAACAAAACTCCCCCTGTCCACCTCCATTGAGCTGGGCTGATAGATGGTAATTGTGTGTGTGTGTGTGTGTGTGTGTGCGCTCACACGTGTGTGTGAGCACATCTATAACTATATACATTTTCTTTTCAGTCGGGTCAGCCAGCCAACAATACTGCACCTCTGTGTAATGACCATTCTTATTTAAATATGATGGCTATGGACCTGCTTGAGCTAGTTTCAGACTTGTTTTAGCCAAAATTCTGAGAAATAAACACACATCCACCCATCCAAATCAATTTAAATGATTGAAAATACACAATAAATTCTACATACTGTATATTTAAATATTTAAGTCCAAATCTTTATGCACATATGAATTCATATTCTTCCAGCTGCTTCCGTTAGGGGTTGCCACAGCAGCTCATCATTATCCATATATTTGATTTGGCTTTTTTTTTTTTTAAATACACTGGATACCCTTCCTGATGCAACCCTCCCCAATCTATCCAGGCTGGAGACCAGCACTAAGTATGCACTGGCTTGTGCAACCCCAGTGGCTGGGTATTTTTTACCCAATTTGCATGTTTTTTAACTGTGAGGGAAACCGGAGCACCCGGAGGAAACCCACACAGATACAGGGAGAACATGCAAACTCCACACAGAACAGCCCCTGTTGGCAGTGAGGTTCGAAACTGGAACCTTCTTGCTATGAGGTGACAGTACTAACCTTGGTTTGCACCACCCCAAATTATGCATGTATGAACAATTGTATAAATAATTATGCATGTATGACTTAACCTGCAGAAATACCTGCTATTAATTTTAGACCTGCTTTAGGGCTATAACAACTAATTGATAAAATTGATAATAAAAATAGTTGAAAATCATTATAGATTAGTTGGACTGAATTCTGAAGCTTGTCGGGGCATGCACTATGTCAATTCATGAGATAAGAGAAAACTTCCTCTTGTGTTTTCATGGAATATTTCTATTTGTAATCATTCTTTTGTGGTCAGTGTGAGGAAAAAGCCGAAACACAATATGTGTTGTTGAATCATGCTTATTAACAGTGTATTGAGTTGCACTACTGTATCACTGCTCTATCAGAAAACATTATTCAGTGCTACTTGGCCAAAAAGTCTGTTCTTTGTATAAGAACTTGATGAGTTACAGAATGACTGAACAAGCTCTTGAATAAATCACTGATACAGTGGTGCTTGGAAGTTTGTGAACCCTTTAGAATTTTCTACATTTCTGCATAAATATGACCTAAAACATCATCAGATATTCATACAAGTCCTAAAAGTAGAAAAAGAGAACCCAGTTAAACAAATGAGACAAAAATATTATACTTGGTCATTTATTTATTGAGGAAAATGATCCAATATTACACACACACACACACACACACACACACGCACACAAAACATTAATTGATAACATGCGCATTGACTTTGCCACTCACTTTCCCTGGCCCCTCTCTCCATTCACAAACTGACGCTAGATCATGCCCCCCGCTGCCATAGAGGCACTTATGCACCATGCATATAATATGTGCTGGTCCCCAGCAATTTTATTATGATGCAACACAATGCATTGAAACTGCTGGAGTAACGATCAGTAGGGTAAGGTATTATATGAGTTACAGTGGTGCTTGAAAGTTTGTGAACCCTTTAGAATTTTCTATATTTCTGCTAAAACATCATCAGATTTTCACACAAGTCCTAAAAGTAGAAAAAGAGAACCCAGTTAAACAAATGAGACAAAAATATTATACTTGGTCATTTATTTATTGAGGAAAATTATCCAATATTACATATCTGCGAGTGGCAAAAGTATGTGAACCTTTGCTTTCAGTATCTGGTGTGACCCCCTTGTGCAGCAATAACTACAACCAAACGTTTCCGGTAACTGTTGATCAGTCCTGCACACTGGCTTGGAGGAATTTTATCCCATTTCTCTGTACATAGCAGCTTCAACTCTGGGATATTACCGTAGTGGGTTTCCTCACATGAACTGCTTGCTTCAGGTCCTTCCACAACATTTCGATTGGATTAAGGTCAGGACTTTGACTTGGCCATTCCAAAACATTAACTTTATTCTTCTTTAACCATTCTTTGGTAGAACGACTTGTGTGCTTAGGGTTGTTGTCTTGCTGCATGACCCACCTTCTCTTGAGATTCAGTTCATGGACAGATGTCCCAACATTTTCCTTTAGAATTCGCTGGTATAATTCAGAATGCATTGGTCCATTAATGATGGCAAGTCGTCCTGGCCCAGATGCAGCAAAACAGGCCCAAACACATGGTGGCACGGTGCTGTAAGTGGTTAGCACGGTTGCCTCACAGCAAGAAGGTTCTGGGTTCAAGCCCAGCGGCCGGCGGGGCCTTTCTGTGTGGAGCTTGCATGTTCTCCCCGTGTCTGCCTGGGTTTCCTCCGGGTGCTCCGGTTTCCCCCACAGTCCAAAGATATGCAGTTAGGTTAATATGGGATGGCCTTGGGCTGAGGTGCCCTTGAATGAGGCACCTAACTCCCAACTGCTCCCTGGGTGCTGTTAGCATGGCTGCCCACTGCTCTGGGTATGTGTGTGTGCTCATTGCTTACATGTGTGTGCATGTCTGTGTTCACTGCTTCAGATGGGTTAAATGCAGAGAAGAATTTCACAAGTGTGTGATGAATAAAGTTGTGCTTTAAACCATGATACTACCACCACCATGTTTCACAGATGGGATAAGGTTCTTATGCTGGAATGCAGTCTTTTTTCCAAACATAACGCTTTAAACCAAAAAGTTCTATTTTCATCTCTTCTGTCCACAAAACATTTTTCTAATAGCCTTCTGGCTTGTCCACGTGATCTTTAGCAAACTGCAGATGAGCAGCAATGTTCTTTTTGGAGAGCAGTGGCTTTCTCCTTGCAACCCTGCCATGCACACCATTGTTGTTCAGTGTTATCCTGATGGTAGACTCATGAACATTGACATTAGCCAATGTGAGAGAGGCCTTCACTTGCTTAGAAGTTACCCTAGGGTCCTTTGTGACCTCGCCGACTATTATACACCTTGCTCTTGAAGTGATCTTTGTTGGTCGACCACTCCTGGGGAGGGTAACAATGGTCTTGAATTTCCTCCATTTGTACACAATCTGCCTGACTGTGGATTGGTGGAGTCCAAACTCTTTAGAGATGGTTTTGTAACCTTTTCCAGCCTGATGAGTATCAACAAAGCTTTTTCTGAGGTCCTCAGAAATCTCCTTTGTTCGTGCCATGATACACTTCCACAAACATGTGTTGTGAAGATCAGACTTTGATAGATCCCTGTTCTTTAAATAAAACAGGGTGCCCACTCACACCTGATTGTCATCCAATTGATTGAAAACACCTGACTCTAATTTCACCTTCAAATTAACTGCTAATCCTAGAGGTTCACATACTTTTGCCACTCACAGATATGTAATATTGGATCATTTTCCTCAATAAATACATGGCCAAGTATAATATTTTTGTCTCATTTGTTTAACTGGGTTTTCTTTATTTACTTTTAGATGAAAATCTGATGACATTTTAGGTGATATTTATGCAGAAATATAGAAAATTCTAAAGGGTTCACAAACTTTCAAGCACCACTGTATATGAGATGAATCATTCATTTTCTCATTTCAAAATGCAACACACATCATGTACATTATACAGTGCTGGATAGTGAGTAGCAAAGCAATTTAAATGAAATAGCTAGTAAGCAATTAAACTATTTTTCCTTGTTAAGTAATGTTTCATTTTCTTTAAGTCCACATTGCAGTTGACCCCAAAAAGGATCGATTTCACTGATTTCAGTTAAAATGAGTCGATTCCACACATTGAAAATGACAAGTAGAATTAATTCAGTCAGAATTAAACAAATCAGGGCTTGAAAGGCAAGGAAGAAATCGCTGCCAAAAAGAAAAAAAAAAAGCATGTGGAAGCAGTAAAAATGTCCAGAAAATGTCCAGAATAGTATGACATTGCATTAGTTTGGACGTCCCCTCTCATGCTCTGAGAGATTATCAGATAAATGTCAGTAATGCTGTCCTGCACTCAGCAGGGGCGTAGCTAGGATTTTTTCAAAGGGGGGGCACACACTGACTGGCAGCCTGAGTACATACCCGCAGGTTTGTAAATGAAAAAATACATTTGAGAAATTAACGCGGTCTTTGCATCATTCTTTCATCTCATGTTGCGAGCTGTTGAGATGTCGGACAATGATTAGGCCAAATCAACTTTATCCAGCAGTGTATGGATAGCGGCTCAACATCTTACCCTCGTCAACTGATGCAGATCTCTCTATTCTTGTTGTCTTACTGCTCATCAGCCAAAATGTTTCTAAATAAAAGGCGTCATGGATGATGAATGGCAAAGATGGCAATGATCTTGTCAGTGTCGATCGCTCTGCCATAGTGTATGTTCATCATTGCCAGTCCTCTCTCTCATCTCTCATTATCTCTAGCCGCTTTATCCTGTTCTACAGGGTCGCAGGCAAGCTGGAGCCTATCCCAGCTGACTATGGGCAAGAGGCGGGGTACACCCTGGACAAGTCGCCAGGTCATCACAGGGCTGACACATAGACACAGACAGCCATTCACACTCGCATTCACACCTACGGTCAATTATGCCGCTTTTCCACTACAAACGCGGCTGAGCCGTGCCGTGCTGAGTCGAGCTGAGTCGAGCTGAGCGGGGCTGTTGGAGTTGCATTTCGACTACAACCGCGCTGAACCGTGCTGGCTGGAAGTGGGTGGACACATTGGGTGGAGTTAGCGAAAGTGGGTGGACGTCATGTGATGTCGTTAAGCAGCGCAAACAGTGACATCAGTGACAGTGGCGGAACAAGTCAGAGCCGGGCCGGGGGCGGGGCAAATGACCGGGCCCTTTATTAAAGCTTATCATAACATCATTTTAGGCTACAAAATGTCCGCAACTGCGGTGTTTACCAATTTCAACACTACCGGGTGCAACTATGTTATTTAGTACATCAAGTCCTTCAAACGAACATGTAACTCAGAAACAAAAAACATTAGGATACTGTACATGGCTCATAATAAAACATCAATAGCCTATACTGCGCACATTATTTGAAGGGCATACGAATGAGCGCTCAGAGGTTGCAACGGTGACAGGAAGAGTCAGAAATAAAAGGAGGGCGGTGCAAACCTCACTGAATGCACTGTGTTTACCAATTTCAACACTACGGGGTGCAACTATGTTATTTTGTACATTAAGTCCTTCAAACGAACATGTAACTCAGAAACAAAAAAACATTAGCCGACATACTGTACATGGCTCATAATAAAACATCAATAGCCTACTGCGCGCATTATTTGAAGGGCATACGGCGAGCCTTGCGCTCCGCGAACTCGTCCACGATGCTCTGTATGTCACTGATTCAGTGAGCTTTTAGTCTCACGACCCGAATAGTAAACAATAAACATGGAGGACATGGAGTCGTTAGTGTTGCTGGTCTTGGTGCTGTGGCTTGTTGTCACCGACAACGCCAACAGATACTGGCAAGAGCGTATAGATGAGGCGAGGCGCATAAGGCTTCAGAAATTCTCGTAATTCTCCTTCTTCCGGGTTTGCGGTGTTTACAGATCCCAGCGCGCTCGCGGGGCGTGTGTGGGCATGTGAGGACACTCCTCCTCACCAATCAGTGCACAGGGGAGTGTCTGCTCACGCCCCCAACCTCAGTCGGCACGGCTTGGCTCGCTTCAGCCCCACTCCAAAACCGTGCGAGTTTTAGGGGCTAAGCAGGGCTGAAACGAGCTGAGTCGTGCTGGTTTTTGGTAGTCGAAACGCGAGCCGTGTCGGGCTGAAGCGAGCTGAAGTGAGCTGAAAAAGGGTAGTGGAAAAGGGCCATTAGAGTCACCAGTTAACCTAACCTGCATGTCTTTGGACTGTGGGGGAAACCAGAGCACCCGGAGGAAACCCATGCGGACACGGGGAGAACATGCAAACTCTGCACAAAATATGTAACAAAAAATAATTACCATTGCTAGTTTAGGTAGCTTAGAAACTGGCTCTTTCATTATTGCTGTTTCTTCCAAGTTTTCTTGATGTTGTGTTCTACAAACGGCACACTAAAACTTAGCTTCGAAGCCACAAAATGCAACTTTGATGGAAAAAATATATAATAAATTGCTTACCTCTCTTCACGTCGAAAGAAGGAGGAAAGTTTCACTTGTTTTGATATGGCAAATTATTAACACAAGAGGAAATACTCATAATTCACAACTAAAAAGACTGCAACTACACTGGCAGCTTGACCATGCTTTCTAGTGCAATCGTGTTGCACTTGCTCTGAACTGGGTTTTTGCGCCCAAACCACAGGAAGTCCATACAAGGTTATAGAAACCCTAATGAGGCTGACGTGACAATCTAGTTAAAAAAAATGTTAGAAAAATTACAGTGGGCGTTTTTCTAATATTCTTATGCGGCTATTGAAAAAATTTATGGTCCGACAAGGGGGGTCCACGGGCACCCCAGCCCCCCCCAGTGATCTGTTCTTTCTTTAAGCTTCATTCTATATTAAGAAAAGAAAGAAAGCACAATCACACACTTGTGAAATTTCCTCTCTGCATTTAACCCATCTGAAGCAGCAAACACACATGCATACCCAGCCATGCTAACAGCACCCAGGGAGCAGTTGGGTGCCTCCCTCAAGGGCACCTCAGCCCAAGGCCATCCCATATTAACCTGACCTGCATGTCTTTTGGGGGAAACTAGAGCACCCAGAGGAAACCCATGCAGACACATGCAAACTCCATACAGAAAGGCCCTTGCCAGCAGCTAGGTTTGAACCCAGAACCTTCTTACTGTGAGGCGACCATGCTAACCACTACACCACCTTGCCGCCCACGATTCTGGACTAGTATTAGCTGATTGACCTGCTGCAAACAGATATTTTTAAATAAATATTTATGCTATTTATTTTTTAAATAATCCAACTAAATGATGATTGATGAAAACAGTTGATAGATTAATTGATTATGGATATAATTGTTAGCTGCTTATTTGAGATCATCTTCAGGTATCGTTCCTGTGCTGAGTTATACAGATGCTGAGAAAGGAGTCAGGGGAATTTGATATGAATCTTTTGATGTTTGTGGTGTGGTGGTGATCTCTATAGCAGCACTAACAGGGGCAATAATGGTAATGTGAAAAGACTCATTGCCTCCCACAGAGCAAATGATGGATTTCACTCTCAAGCGCTGAGCTGAAACACACCGAAGTGAAGCAAACGCCACTCTGCTTTTAGCACTAAAAGGTTTTAAAGTGCTGCTTTTTATTATTTTCTGTTATTCTTGAGTGTTGTCTGTAACACAGTTCACATGATTTTGATTGAGGAAGCTGAGAAATCTAGGAAGGTCACTAGAAAGCTAAGAATGTCAATCCAAACTAAATCCTTATCTAACCCTTTTTCGAAGACTCTGTGTCATCAGCCCTAGAATGCCTGCTAGTTAAGAATTCTCAGGCTGGTAGTGAGGTTAAGACAATGAGAACTATAGGATAGACAGCGCTGTTTTCTGTGCATTCTCCTGGTCACACTGAGAATAAGGACTCCTCGGAGAGGCTGAAATTAATGTGGAGGAGGCATACAACAGCAGAGCTCTGCTTTTCATTCCTCACCACAGAGCCAAAGGACATTGTTTACTTATCTTTGTCGAGCTCCACAGGTGGACAAATTATTCTACAAGAAGAAAAACAGAGAAAGGGAGAGAGAGAGAGAGAGAGAGAGATCAGTATCTCTATCTCTGTCACATAATAATCATGAAATCTTGAGCTCGGCGGAGTGAAGCAAAGGGTACGGAGCATCAGCTGCACTCCCAGGTGTCAGTGTGCTTTTTGTAAATTGGGCTTTTCTCAGAGTTTACATTTGCTTTCCTACTTGGACGAGGATGTGTACTAGTGATGTGACTGGTACCAGTCGAAGGCACCCGAGCCTCATAATGCCCCCACCTCCTCCCCAACCTTCTTCAAGCTAGCCAAAAACCATGCTAGGCAAGTGTCTACTGAACAGCCACCAGACCAGTGGGGTGCAGTCAAACCTGCCATCTGTATATTCTCATTCTCTCTCTCTCTCTCTCTCTCTCTCTCTCTCACACACACACACACACACACACACCATGATGTGAGGAAGGGGAAACAAAGAGCCAGCAGAGGGGTGTTAAATAAATGGATTCACACAACAATGTATAGCTGCTGTTAGCCAACCAGAGCATGAATTGCCTTACAAATACTGTATGTCTGTTGTCTTCTATCAGACCCACAAATACACACATAAAACCTGAACGCATGCTCACAGCAGCACTCACAAAACCCAAAGCACAGACCCAATCAAGTGGGCTCCCAATCAACCCTGGGATCAGAGCGACACTGTCTGGCTGCTGTGTTTAAATCAATAAACCCCCACTATCTCCCCTGCAGATCTACTTCTGTGTGTGTGTGTATGTGTGTGTGTGATAGAAGGAGAGATATAGAGGGACCTCAGCCTGTTGCTTGGGATGGCTGCATTATTAACTCCTCGCACACTGCCTGCTGTCAATGCTGACTATGTTATTAGCTTAGAGACTAGCTTACCGCTGCTCTGGGACCTGATGGAGCTGCAAGTTAAAAAAAAGAAAAAGAAAAAAAAACCTGCTGTAAATCTCTCCGTCCATAGCAATCAAGTGTCTGGCATATTTCAGTGTTCAGGGACTTAATAACATTACGGACATTTCAATAATTCTTGTTTATTATTATTATTATTATTATTATGCTCCATGCCACACAGCATCAGAAGCCTCATCAGTTAGTTTATATTGACAGTAGCATTGTGAGTCCTGTGACCAGTCAAAGCCTCTCACCCCCATAGTGAATGGAGTTCTAGACCTGTACACCCATGGATCATCCAGAGGAAAATATGTGAGCTTAATTGACAGACTGACTGGCAGACAGACATCGTGGGCTTTCTGTGCTGCTTCCCTAAGGAGCATCAGATCAGGCTTACCAGCTGTGTCAGGAGGCTTGACCTGTCTTTTTTTGTGTGTCTGCCTCTTTCTCATTAGAGTTATAGTCTTTGTGGTGATTCTTTCAGCTGCATGTTGGCAGATATCTTAAGCAAAGTCTGTTTTTCTTGTTAACATTTAATATGCAAGCTATGATGATGCACAAGTGTTAATAGTGCTATGGTATAGTCACTGTGTGTGCTCTCTTTCACACAGATCATGTCTCAGTGGTACCCATTCCTACCTTGTCTCTTTTCTCCCTTCTCCAGCTTCCCAAAAGAAGGTTTCAGTCATACATAATTAATATACTGCTTTCTCTATCGACTGGCTGCAATTTTTAGCTCCCCGTCTCCGGTCAATTCGCCGGACTCTTCATCCGTCAGTCTGGTTCTTCTTCTCCTGAATAGTTTGAGTTAGACAGGACTTCCTGGAAAGCCATGACTCCTACCCTGCATGTTTCTAAAGAGCCATCAGGACAGGGTGAAGGGCATTACCCATAGCTCACTCACTACTGCTCACTCAGTTGTTTATTCTGATGCTCTTCTTCTGTGTTGAGCTTCGTACTTCCCATAGTCTCACCGTTGCTTTCGTGGATGATCTCAGCTCCATACTGGTGACTTGTACCTATGAACTGCTGCAATCCTGACTTTTATTCACAATAATGCTCAAACATTTCAACTCTTTGGCTTTACAGTATTTAGTTAGAGGACAGAAATTATTTATAATCACACTCTTATCTGCTGGCTCCCAGAAGAGCACGAGTTCTTTTTTGAAGTTCTGGATCCATTCTATTTCATGTTTTGTGAGGGAGATTTTACTGGACTTTATTGTTTGCTCATTAGGCACTTTGATCTACATCTAGATTTCCATGAAGCTGCTTTGAAACAATATATATTGGGAAAAGTGCAATACAAATAAAGCTGAATTGAATTTAATTGAATTAGTGCTTCCATAACCCCTTCGGACACAAGGAAAAATGCTATGGAACTTCATGTGTACAATTGTACATTATGCCCGAAGGGGATAAACTAGCCAATAAACATCGCCTCCTAGAGGCTTGAACTTGAGAACATTCTACAGTGGATACAGCAGCCCTGTGTGTGACTCTCCGCCTTGTGCCTTGGGTATTCAGCAATTGGTGTAAATTATTCTTATAATAATGGCTTTCTAGTAATGAACTACTAAGCACTGTTTTCAGATGGACAGCATCATGACCAATAACCCTTATTTGCTTTCACTGAAAGAATATATATATATATATATATATATATATATATATATATATATATATATATAAAATGGGTAGATTATCTTTCTACACAAATACAGCAAAATCCTTTACACATTAAAAGTCACTCTGGCTGAATTGTAGGAATAAGAAAAGCCCACAGACAGCTATTGTGGTGTTGGATCATAGGCACTGCACTCCATCACTCAGCACAACCCTGCTAATCACTGCCTACTGCCTCCTAAGCTAAACTCCATTAGCTGGATAAAGCTTTGCTTTGTTGGGTCCTGCAGTGAGGTGAAATATGCATATTATTTCAAGAAAGAAACATAGAATGTTCTGCACCTTGGTATGAAGAACTGCTTGGCTTACAAACATGAAAAGTAGCCATTCATTATAACGTTGATGGAGAGCTATCGTAGACTGAGAACAATAGGCCCAGAAACTGAGCTCCACAATGAAGCTCTTTCAAGTGACTTTATAGTGAAATTGATTCAATGTGTGATGCAACTCTTTCCTATGAATCATTCATCAATGCAAGACACTTGAATGTGAAGATAAAGGTTCTAGTAATGGAGCATAACTTTTGAGGCTTACTTGAATGACCTGGTGTTGTTAGTGCTGTGACCCAAACCTGGGAGCCCAAAGATGCAGCTCCATCCTGAGCCCAATCCTGCTTTCTCTTTCTTTTTTTTTTAATATATTTATTGGTTTTCACTTTTACAACAAGTAAAAGATGGATCCTTTCTGAAATCCATCCATCCATTATCCGTAACAACTTATCCTGTGCAGAGTCGCAGGCGAGCTGGAGCCTATCCCAGCTGACTATGGGCAAGAGGCGGGGTACACCCTGGACAAGTCGCCAGATCATTGCAGGGCTGACACATAAAGGCTACGTTTACACTAGACCGTATCTGTCTCGTTTTCTTCGCGGATGCACTGTCCGTTTACATTAACCCCCCTGGAAAAGCGGGGAAACGGGAATCCGCCAGCGTCCACGTATTCAATCTAGATCGTATCAGCTCCGGTGCTGTGTAAACATTCAGAATACGCGAATACGCTGTACTGAGCTCTAGCTGGCGTCTCATTGGACAACGTCACTGTGACATCCACCTTCCTGATTCGCTGGCGTTGGTCATGTGACGCGACTGCTGAAAAACGGCGCGGACTTCCGCCTTGTATCACCTTTCATTAAAGAGTATAAAAGTATGAAAATACTGCAAATACTGATGCAAATACTGCCCACTGTGTAGTTATGATTGTCTTTAGGCTTGCCATCCTTCCACTTGCAAGTAATAAGTGATATGCGCTGGGATCACACACACAGCGGCTCAGTCCCGAATCGTGGCTTGTTCACTTCACTCGCGCACTCTGTGAGCTGCGCAGGGCCGGAGTGCGCACCCTCCAGAGGGCACTCGCTGTTCAGGGTGGAGTGATTTGGAGCGCAGGATGCCTGCGGAGCCGAGCATATCCGCGTATTGGTGTTGCTGTGTGCACGGCTAACGGTTTTAGTGTAAACGCGAATCATTTTAAGAACGTTAATCTGATGATCCGCTGATTCGACGTAATGTAAACGTAGCCAAAGACAAACAACCATTCACACTCACATTCACACCTAGGGTCAATTTAGAGCCACCAATTAGCCTAACCTGCATGTCTTTGGACTGTGGGGGAAACCGGAGCACCTGGAAGAAATCCATGCAGACACAGGGAGAACATGCAAACTCCACACAGAAAGGCCCCTGTCAGGCCACTGGGCTCAAACCCAGAACCTTCTTGCTGTGTGGTGGCCGTGATAACCACTACACCGCCACCATTCTGAAATCCACAGGGGGGAAAAAAAACAAAACACACAAACACATTTCAAATGAATAAAACAAAAACACATTGGCTCAGTTTCATATATACCACACCAAAAGTTACAATAATAATGTGCAGTCTGCCCTCCATTATCAGGACCTTTCAGAAAATCCATGCAACAAAATGGCAGCAACATCAGGCTCCAAGTAATCCAAATAGGGTTCCCAAACTTTATAAAATTGGTCTGACTTTGAATGCAATACATATGTAAGGTACTCTAATGGCAGTAAATCAAACAGTAGTCTATACCAGCCTTTAACACTTGGTTCTTTTTCATTAATCCTTTGCAGTAAGATGTTCTTCCTTACAGAATAAGTAAGAATACAGTACAATCATCTGTTTTTAGTATTACATCTGTGTCAGAGAGGTGTAGAATGAGACACACTGGGTCCATCTCCAGTTCCAAACCTAGTATCTTTTCTATTTCTGATAATACATTAGACCAGTACCTTTGCAGCTTATTGCATGACCAAAGACAATGAGTTAATGTACCAATTTCTGTCTTACACTTAAGGCACATAGGTGAAAGAGTGGGGTTGAAATTACGTCTGAGGTTAAAGGATATTCAGTTCTGGTCAGAAGTTTACATATAGTGGCATGAATGTCATCTTGGATATGAATGTCGTGGCAATATTTGGGCTTTCAGTAATTTCTTTGAATTGTTCTTTTTCTGTGGAAGAATGTACAGCATACATCTTTAATTAAAAAACACTAGAATTTGGCGCACAAGTTTTAATTTTCTTTGGGTTTTCTGAAATCAACAAAGGGTCAAAATTATACATAGAGGGTCAAAAATATACATACAGCACACATAATATTTGGGTAAAATGTCTCTTGGGAAGATTTACCTTAACCAAACATTTTTGTTTACTATGAACAAGCTTCTGGCAGAATTCTGGTTGCATATTTCATGACTCTTCATGGTAGAATTGGTAGAGTTCAATTTAATTTGTTTTTTTTTCTTTCTTGTCATAGACTCAACTTATAAGCACAGTCCATATATTTCAATGGGGTTGAAGTCAGGACTTGTTTTAAGCTTAATGTTAACCTGCTTTATCCTCCACAACCAACTCTGATGGATGTTTGGGTTCATTGTCCTGTTGTAACTCCCAAGTCCCGAGTCGTGTTCAAGTTTCTGATGGTTTATGCTGAAGAATTCTGAGGTAGTACTCCTTCTTCATTATTCCATCCACTTTGTGCAATGAACCAGTTCCACTGGCAGCAAAACTGCCCCAGAGCATGACGATCCTACCATCACCACCAGCTGGTACAGTGTCCCTCTGTACATGGTGGTCATTGTGGCCAAACAACTCAATCTTTATCTCATCTGACCATGTTTTTTTTTTTTTTTTTTTTGTCCGTGTGGTTAGCTTCAAACTTCAGTTAAGCTTGAAGGTGTCAGTTTTGGAGCAGGGGGTTATTTCTTGGATAGCATCCTCTTAGTCCATGGTGATCTGAACTGTAGACAGTGATCCATCAGCTTCAAGTTCATGGTAGGGCTGTGCCATGGTGGTTCCCAGGTTGTTCCTGACCATCCAAACCAATTTCCTTTCAGCTGAGGGTGACAGTTTGGGTTTTCTTGAAGCCAAGTGGCTTGGCAAAGTGACTACACCTCACAATAACTTGGATACAATTGTTTTAACTGATCTAGGGATCTGCAGTTGTTTAGAAATGGCTCCAAGAGACATTCCTGCAATCCTGTTTCTCAGATCTGCACTGAGCTCCTTGGACTTTCCCATTTTACTGTGTGTTGGTCAATCAAATGAGTGCTGTAAACAAACCCTTTTTATGAAGGCACAGAGAAGCTACCAGCTGTAATCAATCATGATCACTAACAGGAAGTCAAAAGACCTTGGCCTTGGCAAGATAAGAGACATTTTGGAAGTTTCATCACATCTGAATTAATAATCTAAGTGACCATATATAAATTTTTGACCCTGTATGTATAATTTTAATCCTGTGTTGATTTCAGAAAACCCAAAGAAAATTAAAACTTGTGCACCAAATTCTAGTGTTTTTTTTATTAAAGATGTATGCTGTACATTCTTCCACAGAAAAAGAATAGTTCAAAGAAATTACTGAAAGACCAAATATTGCCACGACATTCATATCCAAGATGACATTCATGCCACTGTATGTAAACTTCTGACCACAACTGTATGCATTCTGTGTATAATCTTAAATTGTATTGCCTTAGCACAATTACAAACTGAAATCGATTTAGCATGTGTCCATATGTCTTCCCACTCAATGTCATTGATTGTGACAGAAAGATCCCTTTCCCATTTATCTCTAAGCCCTTGTAAAGCCACAGGTGGCACTGCACACATAGCCCCATAGAACAGACTAATAGACATCCTCCCAACTGTTTGAAACAGCAATTTCTCAAGAGGAGATATTTCAGAATTATCAGTTAAGGTTGTGCTGTGCAGTATGTAATGCCTTATCTGTAAATAGCAGAAATATCCTATTTGAGGATACCATATTTCTCAACTACTTGTTCAAATGATAGTCGTGTGTTATCAGCAAGTAAGTGTTTCAATGTATTAATGTCATCATTAGCCCAATGTCTAAAACCAGTATCAAGTAGTCCTGGCTGGAACTCAGGATTGTTCAGAATAGGGATGAAAACGGATGTCAGTTTTGACCTTCCCTCAAGTCTATGCATTAACTGTTATGCCTTAATTGTATCTGCTTTCCCTTTCTGACTGAACCGTTGAAGGATACACTCGTTCAGGAAACTACTAGAAGAACTAAAATGCTGTATGTTTTTTGCAAATGTTTGTAATGCACACTGATACAAACATTTTGCTGGCATTTTATGGCATAAAAAGGCTTCCTAGTGCTGGAGTGTCTGAATGTTTCAGCTGAGTTAAGTCTGCACATTCAGGCCAAATCCCATAAACAAACAGTGCTAATGGGACAGAAACAGCTCACCAAGGGGGTCCAGACACAGAAACACACACAGAATGGCACAGAAATGCAAAAGCATTCAGCACAGTTACAATTTACAAAGCCAAAATATTGAAGCCTTTGATGATGCATTTTGATCTAAATGTAAATTTAAAATCAAGTACACATACAAACATAGATCAAGTATAAATATACTGCAGCCCCGCTATAACCAACTCCTTGCTGGGCATCCAAATAGTTTGTTATACAAAAAAGATTGCAATACCAGAATGGACCCACTTGTCACACCAAACACTCACTCTTGCATAAAACAAGACTGAATGTGTTCAATTTATATTGACACTTAATTCACTTACATATTTACAAACTAAGGGAAATAAGTCACACTTAAGTAAAGGAAATAAGTCTTACTTGTTGTTGTTGTTGTTGTTGTTGTTGTTTGCTTGCCGCGTCTAATTTCTTTTAGCCCAACATGTTGATTGCAGTTATGGATGAAGTCTCAGAGCTCTTTTTCTTTTTCTTTAAAATTTGAATTTTTTTTTTTTGGGATACCATATTCTTTAGACAAATTTCTTGCTTTCTCACCATGCTTTAGACGCTCCAGGATATGAAGTTTGTCTTCGATGGAGAGTATCTTATGTTTGAGTGTTGTGTAATGGAGAAGGATGACAGATGTCATTGCAGGAAGAGTGTTTATTTCAAAACTGGCAGTTCAAAAACATAAGACAAAGGCAGGTTCGTAGAACAGGCAATGGTCGAACAAGGCACAAACAAAATATAATCACAAAGGCAAAGTCCAAAATACAAAAATGAATCAAAACTAGTAAAGAAACACACAACACAAAGGCTTGGTAATGTGAGACACTGGGTACAGCATGTATATTTTGCAAAGTCTGTTTATTTAGTGAGTCTTGATAAGCATGCACTGTGATTGCTTACATGCACTGCTCTAATCTGGAGCGGGCGCATGGTAGCTAGTCCTAATGGCACGGCACGCTCAGAGCGTGTGGATGTGACAATGAGTAGCCATGACAACAGTGCTAATGGAGTAAAGACTCAAGTAAAACTGCTTTTAGCTCATAAAATAAAGTGCTTTCAAGGGATTTTTTGAAGTCAGTGATCACTGTTCTTGATAATTGTTAGTGACTGACACCTAAGTGAGGCTCGTTAAGCCTTTGTTTTATGGCATTAACACATATTGTTAACTTGACTTCAGACTTGATTGCTTATTGTTTGTCTCTGGGGGTAAGAAGAACATATGGCTCAGTGATGGTTTTTTTTTGAAGACTCAGACTCTGTCATTAAATTGGGGAGACACAAACTTAGTTTGTTGTACGCAAAAGTGCGTAGTAAAAGAGATCGTTGCAGCAGAGTTTTTGTTGGTGTCTGGTGAATTTATCTCCAAAGCAGGAATAATGATGAGTCACTAAATTTCATGTCATCATCATTCTTGCAAACTCTTTAAGTGTTTTAAAATGTTAGAACTACAAAGGTCAAGATACGTTTACTTTATACAATAACTTTTTTAGCATTTTATCTTTAGTAATATTAATTTTATTTGTTTTTAAATATTATTATTATTTTAATAATGCTTTTAGACAAGTTGCTGGGCTGTAAATTGAGAAACTTTCATAACTATAATCAGATGTTCTTTGGTAAACAGACTGTGTTATACTTGTCTCCTGATTTATGATGGAAGCTAAATGTTTATCTTCAGCAGCATCTTTAAGGGACATGTTGTGCTGAGTGTGACTTAGTACCATACCACAGTAATGCTGGCATTACAGAAAGACAGAAAAGTGGCCGCTTCTGAAACCTCCATGGAGTTAAAATCCTCAGATTCGCTGATTGTTCGTTCAGTTGGAACACTGACTGTTTTTCTCCATACGCATTTTTTTAACTGAGACTCCAGAACCATTGGAAACTCAAGAGATCTGTCCTGAAGGAAAACTACACCACTTTCCCACACTGCAGGACCCTGACCATGAACAAAAATGAAGCACACTGTAACATTTAGACATTTGTGTGGTCGTGTGGGGAAAACAAACAAACAAACAAACAAACAAACAAACAAACAAACAAACAAACAAAAACGTTATAATTGTTCTTCTTGTTATTGTGGCTGAATTCTGGCAAATCATAAAAGAGAAAATAAAAGGTTTAGCCAAATTATGGTATTTCTGCCGATAGTATACTTTGAAACTTTAACTTAAAGAACCCATAAATATATTTCACTAAAACGATGTGGAAATATTTTTTCTGTCTATTTTAATCTTGCTGTGGCTTCTGTTTGATAAATGCGGTGGTTAAAACGCACTCAATCTGTCTAAATTACAATCCAAGTGTGATTTCCTCACACAGTGAAGGCTACACTTGGATTAAGCTGTTACAAGCTACATGCCATGGACATGAGTCTAATCAATTCCATTTGTATTCAGATACTGTCTTTTAAAATGCCCACAATGCTCCTACATCACAGGCAAAATGAAATCAGAATGAAACGTGGATTTTTTTGGTTAGTTGTTTGTTTGAGGGTAGCTGGATCTTGCAAAGCTGTAACATTACTTGTGTTTGAGATTTTCACCATGTGATATTTGCCATATATGTGCAGGGTTCTAACTAGGCCTTTTCAGCATATCGGGCCTATACGCAATATGTCCTTACCACTATGCCCACAATATTGGCGACATGCCTGTAAAAGTTGCCACTACACTAATAAAAATACTTGTCAATCCTGAAAATGTGGTCTTTTGTTTAATTTTCTCTTGTTATCCCCACGTGCCAGTGATGCCGCGACACCTTGTGAATGTTCTACATTCGGACATAACTCCCTGTCCATGTAAGCGCCCAGTGCATAGCTGCCCAAGCAGTTCCGTGTGGAGATTGTCACTGATCATGCTGAGTTTACCTCCTTCCTGATGCTGTGTTCACAGTAAAGTGTCATCCATGTTAAGAGGCTGTAATATGTCTCTGATGTGGGTGGAGTACAGAAGCACAGCAGGCGGGAGCTGATGTTCACACACACTTTATTTTTACTATTTTCATTGCTTTTCACTCAATCACTTACTTGCTTCTCACACACTGGCACACGTGTTCTGGTCAGGAGAGCTCCCTTCTCTTCATTCTGTTCCTCCTTTTCTAACCTCCACCATCACTGCAACAAACACACACACACCATGAATTGATGACAGGTGCATTGACTTTGCCACTCACCTTCCCTGGCCCCACCCTCCATTCACAAACTGATGCCCCCACTGCCACATACTTCCACCACCCAACTCAGGCCAGGGAGCCATCTGGCCTGCAGCGGACCATCCCCAAAAGGGATAGGAAGTCCGCCACCACCATCTGTGCCACCGGCCTGTGGACCACCTCGAATGAAAGGAGAAATACCAACGGGTGATCTGCACATTGGCATCCTTCATGCGGTGGAGCCACTGGAGGGATGTGTGGTCTGAACAGAGGGTGAAAGGGTGCCCCAGCAGGTAGTATCGGAGGGTGAGGACCACCCACTTGATGGCCAGGTATTCCTTTTCTATGGTGCTGTACTTACTTTCCCACATTGAGAGCTTGCGGCTGATGTACAGCACGGGACATTCCTCCCCCTCCACCTCCTGGGACAAAATGGCCCCCAACCCTCTGTCTGATGCGTTCATCTGCAAAATAAAAGGAAGAGAGAAGTCAGGGGAGTGTAAAAGTGCCCCCCCACACAGTGCAGCTTTTACCTGGGTGAAAGCCTGTTGGCACTGCTCCATCTGCTGGACCAGATTTGGTGCTCTCTTTTTAGTGAGATCAGTCAGCAGGCTGGTGATATCCAAATAATTAGGTATAAACCTACAATAGTAGCCAGCCAGCCCCAGGAACTGTCTCACCCCCTTTTTGGTCTTGGGCCGTGGGCAAGACGCTGCAGTCTTTTCAATTTGGGGATGCACCTGCCCATGACCCAAGTGGAAACCCAGATACCAAACTTCCACCAGCCCAACTGCACAGTTTTTCGGGTTAGCTGTGAGACCCACATGCCTCAGCGACTCTAGGATGGCCCTAAGGTGTTCCAGGTGTTGCAGCCAATCATTGCTGTATATAATAATGTCATTGAGATACTACACTGCCACATACTCGGTGTGGGGACAGAGGATCTTGTCCATGAGCCGCTGTAACGTAGCAGGAGCCCCAAATAACCCAAAAGGAAGTGTGACAAACTGGTGTAATCCAAACGGTGTGGAAAAGGCTGTTTTCTCTCAGGATAGAGGAGTCAAGGGGATCTGCCCATATCCCTTTGTTAGATCCAGTGTTGAATAAAAGTGAGCAGCACCTAACCGATCGAGCAACTCATCAATGCATTTGGGTATGCGTCAAATTTAGACACCATGTTGACCTTTCTATAGTCTACACAGAACCGGACCAACCCATTGGTCTTGGGTACCAGGACCACCAGGCTGCTCCAGTCACTGTGTGACTCCTTGATTATGCCCATGTCGAGCATGGCCTTGAGTTCATCCCGAACCACCTTTTTTGTGTTCGGGTAAGCGGTAAGGGCGGTTATGCACCACCATCCCCAGGGATGTCTCAATGTGGTGTTCTATGAGGTGGGTGCGGCCAGAAACGGGCAAGAACATGTCAGAAAACTCTTTTTGCAACTTGGCAACCTCTGTGAGTTGGGCCGGTGAGAAGTGGTCTCCACAAGGGACCGGAGCGGTCTGGGTTGTTGGTTTGGTTGTTTTTACCTCCGGCCCCAGCTCTGACTTATTGGAACTACCAAAGCCAATGCCACAGAGACCCCCTCGTTCAAACATTTTAAGAGGTTGAGGTGGTATATTTGTAGTACCCTGCCCCATCCATTCACTTCACCTCATAGTTGATTCGCCGTGTAATCTCGAAGGGCCCTTGCCACTTGGCCACTAATTTGGAGCTTGACCTGGGCAGTAACACGAGTACTTTGTCTGCCGGAGTGAACTCCCTAAGGCACGTGCCCCTGTCGTACAGCTGGGCTTGACGTTCTTGTGCCTGCCGTAAATTTTCCTGGGTTAAGTGCGTGAGGGTGTGGAGCTTTGCACGCAGGCCGAGAATATATTGAATTTCGTTCTTGCTAGTTGAAGGTCCCTCCTCCCAATTTTCTCGCAGCACGTCCAAGATGCAGCACGGCTTTCACCCATATAATAATTCAAACGGTGAAAACCCTGTGGAGGCTTGCGGGACCTCTTGTACTGTGAATAGCAGGGGCTCGAGCCATTTATCCCAATTACGTGCACCCTCGCTTACAAATTTCCGAATGAAATTTTTGAGTGTCTGATTAAATCGCTCTACTAAACCGTCCGTTTGTGGGTGATAGACACTGATGTGGACAGATTTAATTACCAATAACTCATACAGTTCGCGAAGTGTGCATGACATAAACGTAGTACCAATTGGTCCATCAGGACTTCTTTCGGAATCCTGACCCGGGAGATAACATGGAAGAGCACTTCCGCAACAGTGCATGAGGAGATATTGCGGAGAGGCACTGCTTCCAGATATCACGTTGCATAGTCCACCAGAACTAAAATGAAGCGATATCCTTATGCTGACCAATCTAATGGCCCGGTGAGATCCATACCAATTCTCTCGAAGGGGGTCTTGATTAGAGGGAGCGGGCACAAAGGCACTTTTGGAGTGGCTGTAGGATTTACTAATTGACATTCGCAGCATGCCGCACACCACTGATGAACATCCTCGTGAATCCCTGGCCAATAGAACCAGGCCATTATTCAGGCTAGTGTTTTATCCTGTCCTAGATGTCCAGCCATGGGATTAAAGTGAGCCACATGGAACACAAGTTCCCTATGGCTCTTAGGGATTAACAACTGTGTTAGCTGTTCACTGGTTTGAGTGTCCTGTGTCACTCGATATAGCCTATCCTTAATAATAGTAAAATACAGGAAGGAGGGTGTTGCATTTGGCTGGAGAGTTTGACCATCGATTACTCTCACTTGGTCAAAAGCATGATGCAGAGTCTTGTCTTGTGACTGCTCTAACAGGAAATCCTCGAGAGAACCCAAGAGAGGGAGGAGGGGTGAGCTGCTCCTCATGCCTCTCATTGCCCTGACATGGTGCTGATGTAGACGACTCTGTGACAGCTTCCCCAGTCAATGCCACACCGGGATCCCCCCATGACGTATCATTGCAGGACCCACCCCCTACTATGTGATCCATTAAGTTTCTGAATCCCGGCCAATCAGTCCCCAAAATCAGCAGGTGGGTGAGACAAGGATTAACCGTCATCTTTATTCTATGCTTTTGTCCCCAAAGTAGAATATAGACCAGCACTAGATGATAATTGTGAATATCCCTGTGCACACACAAAACCTTCACTGCTTGTGCTTTCCCCAATGCCTCACCTTGCACCAGGCTTTGGTGGCTTGAGGTCTGATTATAGCCGGAATCCACCAATGCATGATAGATATCCCCTTGGACACTTACCGGTATACGATATGCTCCGGCCCGATCGGGGGCGGTCTCTGGGGCGTCGGGGATCTGGACCACAGCTCCCACCTCTATCAGGGAGCACTGACTCTTGAGATGGCCCAGCTCCCTGCAGCGACAGCATACCAGCCCAGGCTTTCCCTCTGCACTGGTGTTATGGGTGTCACTCACCTGGGGGGGAGAAGAGACACACACTGAAGGAGAAGAAAGGAGGACACCACAGGTATGGCAGGCCAGCTGGGGGGGGAGCCAGCCCCTGTCTCCACGGTGAGGGAACGGGGCAGGGATGGGAAGAGGAGGGAAGGGGGGAAGGAGAAGGAGAGAGAAAAAAAGAAGAGGCGACTTGTCAGCTTGCCGCTGGAACCACTGCCAGATGGTTCTCTGCCAACTCAATGGCTTGACCCAGTGATCCCGGACAATGACACTGGACCCACTCTGCCATTACTTCTGGAAGTTGCACTGCTCCAGTGTCACCAGGTCGATGATCCCCTCAGTATCGCGGTCGACCAACCTCAGTGTAGTATCTGACCAGGTGGGTGGAGCACAGAAGCATGGCAGGCCAGAACTGAGTTCTCAAAAACTTTTATTTTTAGCTTTTCAGCTTGTCTTTCATACTCTCCCAGCCACACACGCGTGCGCGCGCGCACACCCACACACCCACACACACGTGTTCTGGTTGGGGAGAGAGCTCCCTTTCTCTGCTCTCTCTCTCCATTTAAAGTGCGTGGTCACTGGGGAAGACACACGAACACAGGTTAATTCCCATCAGGTGCAGTGATTCCACCACTTACCTTCCCTGACTCCACCCTCCATTCACAGACTGACGCTTGGCCATGCCCCCGCTGCCACATACCCCCACCGCCCAACTCAGGCCGGGGAGCCGTCTGGCCTGTAGCCGACTCCCCCCTCCCCCCCCCTTGACAGGAGAGGAAATCTGCCATGACCATCTGCTCCCCCGGCCTGTGGACCACCTCGAACTTAAACGGCTGGAGTGCCAGATACCAACGGGTGATCCGCGTGTTGGCATCCTTCATGCGGTGGAGCCACTGCAGGGGCACGTGGTCTGAACAGAGGGTGAAAGAGTGTCCCAGCAGGTAGTAGCGGAGGGCGAGGACCGCCCACTTGATGGCGAGGCACTCCTTTTCGATTGTGCTGTACCTGCCCTCACGCACCGACAGCTTCTGGTTGATGTACAGCACTGGACGTTCCTCCCCCTCCTGGGACAGAACAGCTCCCAGCCCTCTGTCCGATGCATCCATCTGTAAAATAAAGGGGAGAGAAAAGTCAGGGGAGTATAACAGTGGCCCCCCACAAAGTGCAGCCTTTACCTCCGAGAAAGCCCGCTGGCATTGCTCCATCCACTGGACCGGATCTGGTGCTCCCTTTTTAGTGAGATCAGTCAGCAGGCTGGTGACGTCCGAATAATTAGGCATAAACCTATGATGGTAGCCAGTCAGCCCCAGGAACTGTCTCACCCCCTTTTTGGTCTTGGGCCTCGGGCAGGCTGCAATCGCTGCTGTCTTATTAATTTGGGGACGCACCTGCCCATTGCCCAAGTGGAAACCCAGATACCATATTTCCACCTGCCCAATCGCACACTTCTTCGGGTTGGCTGTGAGACCCGCTCGCCTCAGCAACCTAAGGACAGCCCTTAGGTGTTCTAAGTGCCGTGGCCAGTCATTACTGTAAATAATAATGTCATCCAAGTAGGCGGCCGCGTAGGTGGCGTGGGGGCAGAGGACCCTATCCATAAGCTGGAATGTAGCGGGCACCCCAAACAGCCCAAAAGGAAGTGTGACGAACTGGTGTAAGCCAAACGGTGTGGAAAAGGCTATTTTTTCTTGGGATAGAGGAGTCGAGGGGATCTGCCAATATCTCTTTGTCATAATTCAGTGTCGAATAAAAATAAGCTGTGCCTAGTCGATCAAGCAACTCGTCAATAAGAGGCATTGGGTACGCGTCAAATTTATACACCACATTGACTTTTCTATAGTCCACACAGAACCGGACTGACCCGTCGGCCTTGGGAACCATGACCACCGGGCTGCTGCAGTCACTGTGGGACTCCTCGATGATGCCCATTTCGAGCATGGCCTCGAGTTCTTCCCGAACTACCTTTTTTTTGTGTTCAGGCGGTCTGTAAGGATGGCTGCACACTACTACCCCTGGGGGCGTCTCAATGTGGTGTTCTATGAGGTGGGTGCAGCTGGGCAGGGGCGAGAACACGTCAGAAAATTGTGTTTGCAACTGGGCGACCTCCGTGAGCTGGTTCAGGGAGAGGTGGTCTCCACAGGGGACTGGAGCGGTGGGCGATGTCAATTTTCTTTTTTGAACCTCCGGCCCCAGCTCCGCCTTCTCCGGAACCACCGACGCCACGGGGACCTCCTCATTCCAAAGTTTTAGTAGATTGAGGTGGTAAATCTGTAACGTCACACCCCTGTCCATTCGCCTCACCTCATAGTTGACTCCCCGACTCGCCATGTGACCTCAAAGGGTCCTTGCCACCTGGCGATCAATTTGGAGCTCGACGTGGGCAACAACACTAGTACTTTATCTCCCGGTGTGAATTCCCTAAGGCACGTGCCCCTGTCGTACAGACGGACTTGATGTTCTTGGGCCTGCCACAAATTCCCCTGGGTTAGGTGCATGAATGTGTGGAGTTTGGCGCGCAGGTCGATAACATATTGAATTTCGTTTTTACTGGTTGAAGGTCCCTCCTCCCAATTTTCCCGTAGCACATCCAGAATGCCACGCGGCTTACGCCCGTATAATAATTTGAATGGGGAGAACCCTGTGGAGGCTTGCAGGACCTCTCACACTGCGAATAACGGGTTTGATCCATTTATCCCAGTTGCGTGCGTCTTCACTTACAAATTTTCTAATTATGTTTTTGAGGGTGCGATTAAACCGTTCGACTAAGCCATCCATTTGTGGGTGATAAATGCTGGTGCATATAGGCTTAATTCGCAGTTACCCATACAGTTCGCGCAGTGTGCATGAATGACATAAATGTAGTGCCTTGATCAGTCAGAATCTCTTTGGGGATTCTGACTCGGGAGATGACGCAGAAGAGTGCTTCTGCAATACGACGTGCTGATATATTGCGAAGAGGCACTGCTTCTGGATATCGCGTTGCATAGTCCACCAGAACTAAAATAAAGCAATATCCTCGTGTTGACCGATCTAATGGCCTGACGAGATCCATCCCAATTCTTTCAAATGGGGTGTCGATTAATGACAGAGAGCTCAAAGGCACTTTTGGAATGGCTGCGAGATTTACTAACTGGCATTCGCGGCATGCCGTACACCACCTACGGACATTGCCGCGAATCCCTGACCAATAGAACCGGGCCATTATTCGGACTAGTGTCTTATCCTGCCCCAAGTGTCTGGCCATGGGATTAAAGTGAGCCGCCTGGAATATAAATTCCCGGCGGCTCTTTGGGATCAAAAGCTTTGTGATCAGCTCCTTAGTCTGAGTGTCCTGCGTCACTCAGTATAATCTATCCTTAATAATGGAAAAATAGGGGAAGGACGGGGTGGCGTTTAGCTGGAGAGTTTGACCATCGATTACTCTCACTTGGTCAAACGCATGCCGCAGAGTCTTGTCTCGCGACTGCTCTAATGGGAAATCCACGAGGGAATCCCTGAGAGAGGGAGGAGGAGCATGCTGCTCCTCACTCTGACGTGGTGATGACGTAGACAGTTCTGTGACAGCTGCTCCTGCCAATGCCACTCTGGGACCTCCCCCCGCTGAACTATGGCAGGCCCCACTCTTCACTAAATACATCATTAATTCCCGAAATCCCAGCCAATCAGTCCCCAAAATTATCGAGTGGGTAAGGCGAGGATTAACCGCCGCCTTTACTCTCAATTTTTCCCCTTGAAATAGAATGTGGACCGACACTAAAGGGTAGTTGTGAACATCCCTGTGCACACACAACACCTTCACCAATTGTGCCCTTCCCAATGCCTCGTCTTGCACCAGGCTTTGGTGGATTGAGGTCTGATTACAGCTGGAGTCCACCAAAGCCTGATACATATCCCTTTGGATACTCACCGGTATGCGATATGCTCCGGCCCGATCGAGAACGGTCCCTGGTGCGTCGGGGATCCGGACCACCGCGCCCACCTCCATCGCCGAGCACTGATGCTGGAGGTGCCCTGGTTCCCTGCAGCGCCAGCATACCGGCCCAGGCTCTCTCCCTGCACTGGTGTTCTGGAGATCACTCACCTGAGGGGGGGAAGACACAGACAAGGAAGTAGGAAATGGTAGGGCACCATGGGTGTGGCGGGCTGGCTGGGGTGGAGCCAGCCCCCACCTCCGTGGTGGGGAAATGGGGCGAGGGCAAGGAACAGAGGGAGAGGGGAGAAGGGGAGACGTGCTGTCCTGCCATTGGAATGGCCGCCATATGATCCTCCACCAGCTCGATGGCCTCATCCAGCGACGCCGGGCGATGGCACTAGACCCACTCCGCTGTTCCTTCCGGAAGCCGGGCGACAAATTGTTCCAGCGCCACCAGATCGATGATTCCCTCAGCGTCGCGGTTGTCGGCCCTCAGCCACCGCCGGTAGGCATCCCAGAGTTGCTGGCCAAATGCGAACGGCTGGCCGACCTCCTCCAGGCGCAGCGCGCGGAAGTGCTGCCGTTGCTGTTCCGGGATGCAACCCACACATTGGAGGACGGCCCTGAGGAGGTCTGCGTAGACCAGACGGCTGTCGGCAGGGAGCTGTAGCACGGCCAGCTGCGCCTCACCCATTAGCAGGGGGAGGAGGTACGCCGCGCACTGTTCCACTGGCCAACCCCACGCCTCTGCTGCCTGCTCAAAAAAAGTGACTCGTCATGCGGACCCATCTTCATTAGGGTGAGGTGGGGAGGGTCCGCAGCGGTGGTGATCGTGGACCCTGCCGACGCAAGCAGGTGCTGGAACGCCTGGCGATCTTCCTGTTGCGCCAGCACCAGGGCTTTGAACCATTTTTCCTGCTCCTTCCAGAGGGTGATCAGCGCCTGGTGCTGGCTCTGTTGGGCCATGGCGAGGGCATGGACCAGGTCCTTGAAGGGGGAAGACTCCATGTGGCCATTTCCTTCTGCCCTCCGTCCCGGGTTTCGGCACCACTATAGTATCTGACCAGGTGGGTGGAGCACAGAAGCACGGCAGGCCAGAACTGAGTTCTCAAAAACTTTTATTTTTAGCTTTTCAACTTGTCTTTTACACTCTCCCAGCCACACACACACACACACAAGTGTTCTGGTTGGGGAGAGAGCTCCCTTTCTCTGCTCTCTCTCTCCTTTTAAAGTGTGTGGTCACTGGGGAAGACACATAACACAGGTTAATTCCCATCAGGTGCAGTGATTCCACCACTTACCTTCCCTGACTCCGCCCTCCATTCACAGACCGACGCTTGGCCACGCCCCCGTTGCCACACTCAGCCATCACTGGCAGGCGTCCTGAAGCTGTTGGCCGAAAGCAAACAGCCAGCCGACCTCCTCCAATGTCAGCATCCAGAAGCGCTGACAGTGTTGTTCTGGTGAGCAGCCAACACGCTGCAGGATGGCTTGCTTCAAGTCCATGTATATGAGCCGGCTGTCGGCAGAGAGCTGCTGCGCGGCAAACTGCGCCTCGCCAGTAGGTAGTGGAAGAAGGTGCGCCATGTGCTGCTCGACCAGCCACCCCCACACTTCGACTGCTTGCTGAAAGACAGAGCAATGAAGGCCTCCGGATCATCGTGTGGGCCTATCTTCGTGAGGGTGAGGTGGGGAGGGTCTGCCATGGTGGCAGTCAAGGCCCCCACTTACACAAGCAGATGCCGGAATGCCTGGCGATCTTCCTGCTGGGCCAGTATCATGGCTTCAAAGCATTGCTCTTGCTCCTTCTGGAGGGCGGTCAGCGCTTGATACTGGTTCTACTGGGTAGTAGCAAAGGCATGGATGAGATCCTTAAATGGGGAGGACCCTTGGTGGTTCCCTTCCATACTCCCAGGTTTCGGGACCACTGTAATATGTTCCTGATGTGGGTGAAGAACAGAAGCACGGCAGGCCGGAGCTGACATTCATACACACACTTTATTTACTATTTTCATTGCTTTTTAGTGTCATTCACTCACTCACTCACTCACTCACTCACTCACTCACTCGCTGCTCACACACAGACACACACATGTTCTGCCTGGGAGAACTCCCTTCTCTCCCTCCTTTTCTAACCTCCACCATCACTGCAACACACACACACACACACACACACACACACACACACACACACACACATAACATTAATTGATAACATGTGCATTGACTTTGCCACTCACCTTCGCTGGCCCCTATCTCCATTCACAAACTGACGCTAGATCATGCCCCCCGCTGCCACAGAGGCACTTAGAAGAAAAGAAGAAACCTTTATTCGTCACATGCACACTTCAAGCACAGTGAAATTCATCCTCTGCATTTAACCCATCTGAAGCAGGGAACACACACCCAGAGCAGTGGGCAGCCCAGAGCGCCCAGGGAGCAGTCAGGGGTTCGGTACCTTGCTCAAGGGCACTTCAGCCCAAGGCCGCCCCACGTCAACCTAACTGCATGTCTTTGGATTGTGGGGGAAACCGGAGCACCCGGAGGAAACCCACACAGACATGGGGAGAACATGCAAACTCCACACAGAAAGGCCCTCGCCGGCTGCTGGGTTTGAACGCGGAACCTTCTTGCTGTGAGGCGACCGTGCTAACCACTACACCACCATGCCACCTTACGCACCATGCTGCCTTATGCACCATGCATATAATATGTGCTGGTCCCCGGCAATTTTATTATGATGCAACACAATGCATTGAAACTGTTGGAGTAACGATCAGTAGGGTAAGGTATTATATGAGTTACAGTGGTGCTTGAAAGTTTGTGAACTGTTTAGAATTTTCTATATTTCTGCATAAATATGACCTAAAACATCATCAGATTTTCACACAAGTCCAAAAAGTAGATAAAGAGAACCCAGATAAACAAATGAGGCAAAATATTATAGGGTCATTCCATGCCAAATCAACAAGAGGTTATGCTCGACCATCTCAGATTTCAATGAAATTTGGAGGGCTCAGAGATACTATTAAAAGAAGTTAATCCCCAAAACTTGAGCTTCCTATCACCAATAGTTTCAGAGATACAGGCATTTGAATTTTTCGATTTTTTTGTTTTTTGCTCAAAACATACATATTTCAAAGTGCAATATAATCTTTATTATGCAAGATAGAAACCTAAAATTTTGCACAGAGAGACTCAATGTCTTGTACTACAAGCTTCAACTTAAAATTTCATTGGTCATTGTATATTAGATGGTGATTTTAACAAGGAAATTAAAAAGACAAATTTGCATTTTTTGCATTTTTAACTCATTCTGGAAGCTTGCCTGTGGCAGTAACGCTTAAACTAAGAAGAGACATGTTTCTTCCTCAATTTTAAATAAAATTTCAATTAATGCTCAGTATTAATTATTTGTAAATTGATTTTAATCTAAGACTGTGTAACATTAGCAATCAATGACCAGCTATTGTGTACCAGTCAACAGCCAGCCTTATCAGTATCAACACAGCACAATAGGTGACCTTTGATACCAGAACAGGTGGCTCATATCTTATAGTTTTAGAGTCTGTAAACTGCATACTTGTTCAGATAGCATTATATTGCTTGGATTATATTAAATACATTGTAATACAGAGTAGAGGTCTGCGCGGGACAGAATTTTCAGTCCCGCTCCCGCATTGTGCAGTCCCGCTCCCGCCTGCTCCCGCAAAGAATTATGATTTTCAGTCCCGCCCGCGCCTGCCATATTTTGTCCCGCTCCTGCCCGCAAATCCCGCATGATGCAGACGTTCGCGTTATTTCTCACGAAAGTTATTGTCATTGGCTTGGGGAATTAAACATGCTGGGCTTAGCTGAGCTCTCCACTGACCGATCCTTCATTTATTGTAAGTTTATTGTTTAGACTCTGACATTCTGCTGACACATTCCAAGTTGAGCGCTGCATGCGCTCATGATTGACAGCTCTTGCTTTGATTGACAGCTCTCGCTTTACGCACTTGCACTCCTACTTCCGAGTCTGTGGCGTTATGATTCCAACCTCGATTTCATTCTCCTCTCATATGAAGTGCTGCGCAACCACAACCAGCTCCTCAGATTATACACTGTCTATTTCTAGCTTTAAATTGAACAATCTGTGCGATACACAGTCCTTTTTAATACTAGTTAATACTTTTTAATACTTTTTTAAAATACTTTTTAATACTTTTTAATACTTAGGACTAATACTCTTGACTTTTTAACGGTAAATGTACCTCTTTTTAAAGCAGCACTTACTTCTGAAGCACTGTGAGCTTCACTAGAGGAGCTCTGCTCTTCTGCCATGATCGGAGATCTCAAACACGGAATAGCGGAAAGGAATCGGAAACATACGCGAGATTAGACCACATTTGCAAATTTAGGCATCTTAAAATGTTTTTCTTAATGCCAAATAAAATATCCAGCACAAATTATATACGATAGACATAAATTAATAATTTATAAATTTTATTTTAAACACGTTTTTAGTTAGCGGGACTGCAGCTTATCACCTCTCCCGCCCGCGCCCGCATTGTGCACTCCCCCTCCCGCCCGCGCCTGCAATGAGCTTTCAAAATTTGTCCCGCGCCGCACTGCTTTGCGTCGGGTCCCGCGGGACTCCCGCGGGAGTGCAGGGCTCTAATACAGAGCACTGAGAAAATTTACCAATGTTATTAACTGAATGTGTTTCTTTGCAAGGATTGGATATTTTGAATAGTTGACTAGGGAATTTAATTGTAGTTGCTTTCAATTTGAGATCAGTATAAATGAGTTTGTTCTTAGACATCTAGAAATGGCTGAACTTCCTCCCTGTTCTATAGGAATTGGACTAAAGAAAGATTCTGACTGCCATAAGCTAACATACAACAGAAATTGTAAGTTAAATACACTCTCTCAGGATATAGTTTGGAGCAAATTTCATTAATTAATAAAATTTCATTATTTAATATAATCCAAGCAATATAATGTTATCTGAACAAGTATGCAGTTTACAGACTCTAAAACTATAAGATATGAGCCACCTGTTCTGGTATCAAAGGTCACCTATTGTGCTGTGTTGATATTGATAAGGCTGGCTGTTGACTGGTACACAATAGCTGGTCATTGATTGCTAATGTTACACAGTCTTAGATTAAAATCAATTTACAAATAATTAATACTGAGCATTAATTGAAATTTTATTTAAAATTGAGGAAGAAACATGTCTCCTAACCTACTTGAGCCTTATTGAAGCATTTATTAACCCTCAAATATCAGTTATATGAAAATATATCAAAAATTCGAATTTGGTGAAAATGGATTTTTTAAACCCCTGTAGTTTAAAAATACTTGAGGGACACAGAAAAAAAATTTGGAAATATAAAATATGGGTCTTGGGGATTACTGAAAAAAATTTACAAGTTCCTAACTGCTATCCCACATTGGATTTCTTGCTACAGAAAATGGCATGTTTTAGAAATCGGCGAATTTCAAAACCCTATTACAGACAAACTAGGAATAGTGGAGACTTGGTAAAACTGAAATTGGTAGATATTTCTGTGTAGATTTGAATAACATTCTTAGTTTAAACATTACTGCCACAGGCAAGCTTCCAGAATGAATTAAAAATGCAAATTTGTCTTTTTAATTTCCTTGTTAAAATCACCATCTAATATACAATGACCATTGAAATTCTAAGTTGAAGCTTGTAGTACAAGACATTGAGTCTCTCTGTACAAAATTTTAGGTTTCTATCTTGCATAATAAAGATTATATTACACTTTGAAATATGTATGTTTTGAGCAGGGCGGCACGGTGGTGTAGTGGTTAGCGCTGTCGCCTCACAGCAAGAAGGTCCTGGGTTCGAGCCCCGGGGCCGGCGAGGGCCTTTCTGTGTGGAGTTTGCATGTTCTCCCCGTGTCCGCGTGGGTTTCCTCCGGGTGCTCTGGTTTCCCCCACAGTCCAAAGACATGCAGGTTAGGTTAACTGGTGACTCTAAATTGACCGTAGGTGTGAGTGTGAATGGTTGTCTGTGTCTATGTGTCAGCCCTGTGATGACCTGGCGACTTGTCCAGGGTGTACCCCACCTTTCGCCCGTAGTCAGCTGGGATAGGCTCCAGCTTGCCTGCGACCCTGTAGAAGGATAAAGCAGCTAGAGATAATGAGATGAGATGTTTTGAGCAAAAAACAAAAAAATCGAAAAATTCAAATGCCTGTATCTCTGAAACCGTTGGAGATAGGAAGCTCAAATTTTGGGGATTAACTTCTTTTAATAGTATCTCTGAGCCCTCCAAATTTCATTGAAATCTGAGATGGTCAAGCATAAATTTGTCAGATATTTGTTGATTTGGCATGGAATGACCCTATACTTGGTCATTTATTTATTGAGGAAAATGATCCAATATTACATACCTGTGAGTAGCAAAAGTATGTGAACCTTTGCTTTCAGTATCGGGTGTGACCCCCTTGTGCAGCAATAACTGCAACTAAACATTTCCAGTAACTGTTGACCAGTCCTGCACACCGGCTTGGAGGAATTTTAGCCCATTCCTCCATACAGAACAACTTCAACTCTGGGATGTTGGTGGGTTTCCTCATATGAACTGCTCACTTCAGGTCCTTCCACAACATTTCGATTGCTTTAAGGTCAGGACTGTGACTTGGCCATTCCAAAACATTAACTTTATTCTTCTTTAACCATTCTATGATAGAATGACTTGTGTGCTTAGGGTTGTTGTCTTGCTGCATGACCCACCTTCTCTTGAGATTCAGTTCATGGACAGGTGTCCGGACATTTTCCTTTAGAATTTGCTGGTATAATTCAGAATTCATTGCTCCATCAATGATGACAAGCCATCCTGGCCCAGATGCAGCAAAACAGGCCCAAATCATGATACTACCACCACCATGTTTCACAGATGGGAAAAGGTTCTTATGCTGGATTTTCTTATTCTTATGCAGTGTTTTCCTTTCTCCAAACATACGCTTCTCATTTAAACCAAAAAGTTCTATTTTGGTCTCATCCATCCACAAAACATTTTTCCAATAGCCTTCTGGCTTGTCCACGTAATCTTTAGCAAACTGCAGATGAGAAGCAATGTTCTTTTTGGAGAGCAGTGGCTTTCTCCTTGCAACCCTGCCATGCACACCATTGTTGTTCAGTGTTCTCCTGATGGTGGACTCATGAACATTAACATTAGCCAATGTGAGAAAGGCCTTCAGTTGCTTAGAAGTTACCCTGGGGTCCTTTGTGACCTTCCCGACTATTACACGCCTTGCTCTTGGAGTGATCTTTGTTGGTCGACCACTCCTGGGGAGGGTAACAATGGTCTTGAATTTCCTCCATTTGTACATAATCTGCCTGACTGTGGATTGGTGGAGTCCAAACTCTTTAGAGATGGTTTTGTAACCTTTTCCAGCCTGATGAGCATCAACAACACTTTTTCTGAGGTCTTCAGAAATCTCCTTTGTTCGTGCCATGATACACTTCCACAAACGTGTTGTGAAGATCAGACTTTGATAGATCCCTTTTCTTTAAATAAAACAGGGTGCCCACTCACACCTGATTGTCATCCCATTGATTGAAAACACCTGACTCTAATTTCACCTTCAAATTAACTGCTAATCCTAGAGGTTCACATACTTTTGCCACTCACAGATATGTAATATTGGATTATTTTCCTCAATAAATAAATGACCAAGTCTAATATTTTTATCTCATTTGTTTAACTGGGTTCTCTTGATCTACTTTTAGGACTTGTGTGAAAATCTGGTGATGTTTTAGGTCATATTTATGCAGAAATATAGAAAATTCTAAAGGATTCACAAACTTTTAAGTACCACTGTAGATCTGGATAGTCATGTATTGTAATTGAATGGCTGAAGCTGAAAATAAAGCTGACACTTGGTGAACATCAACTTGTTGTTTTATTCTTGTTCCATAAATATGTCACCGATATAGTTGAATATAAATTATAAGTCTTCAATCAAAAATAATCACAGAAACATTTGGCAAAAAAAAAAAAAATCTCATTAATATTAGCAAAAAAGAGTGACTTTCAGGAAGGCCTTCAAGTGCCAGGAAATGTACTAGAATGTATCTCCAAGCATGTAGAACCCATGAGCTTTCGGGGACCTAAGGCAGCCCCTGAATCACCCAGCCGTTATGATTGGTACCACAACGCTGATATTTTGGTCTAGTTAGAACCCTGAAGTGTGTGTGCTGCAGCGTTACACAGGACAAGTCGAGATTGCTTTTGCTTTGTCGTGTAAATATAATTTTAAAGCTGATGTAGGTAATTTATTTTCGAAGCATTTTGTTATATTTCTTGAAATTCTCTTTACATCCTGACAGCAGTGAATAAATCAAATGTTCTGACAATAAAAAAAAAACATTAAAAAAAACTGTCATCTGTGGCAGTTGCAGGTCTGTAAAAAGCCCTTTTACTCACTCTGAATCAAATGACTGGATTGCCTACCTACCTGTCTCTCTACCTATCTCTCTACCTGTGCACTCTCTGCCTGTGTGCTCATTGCGTATGACTGGAATCTTCAGACTGGAATATTCCAGTCTGAAGATTCCAGTCATACGCAATGAGCACACAGGCAGAGAGTGCACAGGTAGAGAGATAGGTAGAGAGACAGGTAGGTAGGCAATCCAGTCATATTTCTGAAGCTAGTTATAACCTGCCATCAGGTCATCAAGAGTTTGTTCAGGTTGTTTAGGAACAAAGACTGTGTATTGCTGCCCCAAACCTGAGCCCAACAATAACACCATACCTGAGGAGAAATACAGCAGAGGAGACAATGGAAGCCTAAAAAAAAAAAATCATAATTAATGAGCTAATTGAAGCTGACAGGAGGTTTACTATCAAATAAAGAGGTTAGAATTGACTCACCTGTAAACTAATCATGCTTAGCTTTAATCCAAGCCCTAAAACTTGTCAAATCATCTTACTCGGTCTGAATGAAATGATTGATAGCTTACCTGTCTCTCTACCTGTGTGCGCTTGTCAAGGCAGACATACTGTAAACATATTGCTCAAGATAGCTGTGAGTACTTACAATGGCCATGTTTGTTGTTTACATTCATGATAACGTTAGGTGTTTCTTACATGTGAATGAGGCATGAGGCAGACTGATATGACGATGACACACTAAGCTCCTTCCTCAACGCTCTCTGTCATGGACTCGTCCTCCAGCAGGACTCAGGCAGTGCGCGTTCATGTGTTTTGGAGGAGTGGCTTTGGAGGAAGGGCTGAAGGAAGAGGATGGAGTTTTGTATTTAGATACTTTCAAAATCTAGCTGACTCCTGTTTGTTTCACAGCTTTAACATGAATGCATCTTTTAATACCAAGTGTTCTGTAATTTTGTTGCAATGCTCCTGTAACAGTTTCCCTGGCCAAAGCATTACAACAAAATTTTATTGTACAATAAAGTACCAAATATGTGGCAAATAAAGGCTTATTCAGTGCAAAACAGTTCTGCCATTCATGTTACAGCATTGATATGAACTATATGAAACTTTAGTCAATCCTTACTAGGTAAAAAAGAAATGTTTTTAAAATGGTCTGTCATTTTGTGATCATATGAGATTAATAAGCACTGTTTCAGTACAGAGAAAATGCCTGGATAATTCCTGGTCTGTACAGAAATGCCTTCTGTGGCTCAGGAGCTGAACAGATACCTCGAACAACAAACCCTGGTTAATGTGGTGGAAATGGGTGCAAATAGTATGAGTTCTCAAAACAGTTCCCAGGCTAGTGGGAATGGAAATGTCTTTCTTATTTAATGGAAAAAGAAAGCCCCACCTTAGTAATCATGAATTTACCCAAATATTCGTTCATCCATCCTCTTTAATGAAGTGATGAAAAAAAATCATCTTGCTCACCTCGCTTCTGTCTGAACCTCCACTTTTATGCCTTCATCTCTCTCTCTCTATCTCTCTATCTGTCTATCTATCATTTGCCTGCAGCATTCTGGAGCCCTGCTGTGAGACCTCCTCTCGCAATCAAGCATCATTTGATAGAGTTTTCATCACACACACACACACACACACACACACACACTTGTTCTAGGAAAACTGAAATGAAGGAAATTGTGTTCAAGAAAACAATTAGGAAGTTTGTGTATAATATATGGTTGGGTATGTGTACCGGCCTAAGTCTCTATCTCTCTCTCTCTCTCTCTCTCTCTCTCTCTCTCTCTCTCTCTGTGTGTTTCTGTTCTGCTCTTTCTCACCTGGAGAATTAAAAGTCCAGATTAGCCTGCATCCCTCTGTGCTGTATGTCTGTCATGGTGGCACATAGAGGCAGAAGGAGAATGGAGAAGGGGTCACTCACATGCCGACCTCAGCTTAGCCCCAGGATTTATCCCAGGTGGATTTGTGTGTGTGTGTGTGTGTGTGTGTGTGTGTGTACATACATTTGGAATACATTAGTTTATATGTGAAATGTGCATGATGTGATCCATGCATTATGCACACCCCATAGTTATTCCCCACAGGTTTGTCAGTTTAACAGATTTTTTTCCTGGAGTAGCTCTGGGCCCATGTGGCACTGAGATTATTGCAGTGTGAGTGTAAGGGTGGTGGTGGGGGGTATTAAGAGCAATAGTTTGTGTGTTTGAGAGAAGATGATCGATAACTCCCATTGCTGTTAATGCAAGACTCACTGCTTCTCATTAAAAATGAATGTGTGTGTGTGTGGTGGTGGTGGTCTATCCCAGAGGTGCCAGCTGTTTATCATTCCAGCAGAAGAGAGTGGGAGGGGTCAGAGGCTGGGCAGGTTGCTATAGTAACCATGGCTCTCAGTGTGTGTGGTTTTATAGTGGTGAGTTTCAGTGCCACTGTACATCAGGAAACACTGTCAGGAGCTGAGCTTGTGTTTAAGCCAGACAGCGCTTCTAATCATTTGGCATGATTCTTCTGCATGTTTATTTATTTTTCTTTCCATTTCTTTACAACCTTTCTTCTTTTTGTTAACACCTATGGCTATATTGCTTGAAGTATTTTGTTCTAAGATCATTCTATGTACACTTATGGAAAAAAATCCCCCCACCCCACCCCTTTCTTTCCCTCCCCCCCAATGGTTCTCCACTCCTCATTTCTCAGCCAGGGGGTCCAGGAGTTAATGTGAACATTTTTTTTCTTTGTGTCTATAAGTAGCTCCCAGCTCTTACACCAAGTTTAATTTCAGTTCACTTCCTCTCTGCATGTCCTTATGTGAGCTGATCTGAGATCAGTTTACTTCTGCTTTATTCTCATATCTTTACAGCGACTGATTTTTGATAAGTCTAGCTAGTCTCATCCTAATCTTTGTGCCTCTTGATGCAGACAACCTTAACTCTTCTTCATTCTCATATAGCCATATGTCTTTTTTTTAAGATCACTATAGCCCTCATACTGATGCCTGCTGATCTCAGATCACTTTAACACGACCTAATCATTTCAGTTTAGCTTTTGCTAATCTTGGCTCAGAATATCTCAGGTCCCTTTAATCCTGTGCTATCATCCTTTATGTATATATGTCTCCTTATTCCCAATCATATGTTGGGATCTACTTATCTGAGATCAACTTAACTATCTCATCTATCATCTGCTTCATTTCCATATCACTATGTTCCTAATCTCAGATCAGCTGAAACTCTCTTGCACTAAATGTGTTCTGAAAGACTGGCTTATACTTCTATTTGCGTATGTATTTGCATTCCATGGTTTATGAGCACATTGTGAGTATCTATGGTGCTGTGCATCAATCAGTCTTCAGTCTTCAACTGTTGATTGGTCGTGGATACAGAAAGGTGGTACAGAAACTAGGGCTGAACACAAGGTCACTGAAATTTGTCATTTCCATTTGTTTCTCAAAGCAATTTATTTCAAGAGCAAGCACCAGTGTGGACTTGCATCAGTGTGACTGTTAATCGTGCTCAAGTGCGGAACTCAAACACTATGACGTGTACTTCTAAATTTGTTCAGGAATATTTGGGTTAATAGTAAGTCTGGTTCTCACCTTACTGATGAATGTGAATTGTTGTCAGTGAGTAAAGACTTATTGAAAATCATGGAGTTGCATCATTGATAAATCCGTAAAGCCCCTAAGAGACAATGCCAAATAAGCCACAATGTAAAAACAATAATGTTTCTCATGCTACAGTTCCATGTGAGTGCTTTTCATCAACACAAAACGTCACTTGCTACTATGCAAACCCCAGAGAGAGGGGTTACATGTGAAGGATGTAGGACCAATGGATGCTTTGATACCCAATATCTACAGTAACACCAAAAAAACTCGTAACTCAGTGTTTCAATATCCACAAACACCAACTGCTATCACAACTAGAGATTGATGAGATACATCACAAATGCTATGGCAAGGAGGAGTCAGGATGCTGGGTCGGGGGGGGGGGGGGGTTATCATCATCCCCACACTCAGAGATTTGAGACTGGGAACCCCCCAGCAACACATCTTTGTGAGCAAGGGCTTAATGCATGAGCAGCTGACCTGAAATTGAAGCTAGTAACAAAGCTGAACACCTTGAACCACCATGCCTGACGACCACGACTGTGTGAAATACCTCCTGAAAATCTCCTAGAAGATGTGAGTGCAGCAGTATGAGTGATCCCTACTACATCACTGAGACCAACAAGCTGATATACCCTACAGCAACAGTGATCCTGGAAATGCTTGGCTATAAGATGGATACTAACCATAAGGTGCAATCTCCACCATGGAAGAGAAGGTTTGCAGCTAAGATCAAGGTGACCCAGAGAGAAGTTAGTCAGCTATCAGAACTCCAGAAAGGTATGACAAGGAAAGGCTACCTGAGAAATACAGCAAGCTGTCCATATCTGAGGCCCTAGAGACTCCCAAACAAAGACTCACAGCCCTGACTACCCATCTAAGGA
Organism: Neoarius graeffei; assembly: GCF_027579695.1. Classification (NCBI taxonomy): domain Eukaryota; kingdom Metazoa; phylum Chordata; class Actinopteri; order Siluriformes; family Ariidae; genus Neoarius; species Neoarius graeffei. The sequence continues at coordinate 21,546,541 of NC_083581.1, read as the reverse complement.
GGTACACAAGCAAAGCTGAAGCTGAATGAATAGGATGTTCTCCACTCAACCATCAAAGGTGTACAGCCAGTGGCAGGGTAATAACAACATGGTTCCAGATCCACCTAGGCTGGAGAATGAACAATACTGGAAAGGGATATGGGAGAAGGATAACTCACATAACAGCAGGGGTGGCATGGTGGTGTAGTTGTTAGCACTGTTGCCTCACAGCAAGAAGGTCCTGAGTTTGAGCCCAGTGGCTGAAGAGGGCCTTTCTGTGTGGAGTTTTTGTGTTCTCCCCGTGTCTGTGTGGGTTTTCTCCAGGCGCTCCATTTTCCCCCCACAGTCCAAAGACATGCAGACACACTGTAGGTGTGAGTGTGAATTGTTGTTTGTCTCTATGTGTTAGCCCTGCGATGACCTGGCGACTTGTACCCCACCTCTCGCCCATAGTCAGCTGGGATAGGCTCCAGCTTGCCTGAGACCCTGCACAGGATAAGCAGCTACAGATAATGGATGGATGGATGGACATAACAGCAGTGCTCAGTAGCTAATAGACCTGAGAGCCAAATACAGCAATCTCCCTGAACAAGATCCAGTAACCATCACTGTGGCTGAGAGTAAAATTCTCAAAAATGAAGAATTGGAGAGCATTAGGCCTGGATATGGCTCATACCTACTAGCTAAAGAAGCTAACCTTCTAACCTGGGCAGCACAGATGAACCAGCTGCTCATGGATGCCAACAAAGGCGTATCGACACCTATGTCCTGCCGGTCATCAGATACCCTAATAAGTTGGCCAAAGGAGGGGATAGAGACCACCGACATCAGGACAAGAAAACTCCTGACAATGCACAGAGGGTTTCACCCCAAGGCTGTGTGCTAAGAGGAATGAAGGAGGCTGAGGACGAGTGAGCATCAGAGCCACAATCCAGGATGAAACAACAAAGATCCACGGGTGCATGAGGGAGAAGACCCCGCATGATGAAGTGCTTAGTGAATATCTCAGGCAGCAGAAACCCAAGAAGGAAGTGCAAGAGGATCCATCATGGAAAGACAAACCACTGTATGGGATGTACCACCGGCAGATATAAGAAGTGGCTGATATTGAGAAATCTTACTCATGGCTGGATTGGAAGACGACACAGAGGCACTAATCATAGCTGCACATGAACAGGGCCTAAGCACAAGATCAATCGAGAACAGGGTCTATCACATGAGGCAGGACCCCAGGTGCAGACTGTGCAAAGATGCCCCTGAGACAATCCAGCACATAACAGCAGGGTGTAAGATAGCAGTAAGAGGATACATGGAACGTCATAACCAAGTGGCTGGCATAGTGTACAGAAACATCTGTGCTGAGTATACACTGGAAGTTCCAAGGTCAAAGTGGGCCACACTTCTAAAGGTGGTTGAGAATGACCAAGCTAAGTTCCTCTTGGACTTCCAGATACAGATGAACAAACTGGTAATGGCTAATCACCTGGACATGATAGTGATGGACAAATGGGAGAACAAGGCTGTGGTGATAGTTGTGGCAATACCAAGTGACAATAACATCAAGAAAAAGTAGTATCAAGGGCTGAAAGAAGAGCTAGAAAAGATGTGGAAGATGAAGACAGCAGTGGTCCCCATGGTGATGGGAGCCCTCGGTGCAGTGACCCCAAACTGGGAGAGTGGCTCCAACAGATCCCAGGAACAACATCCAAGATCTCTGTCCAGAAAAGCACAGTCCTGGGAACAGCTAAGATACTGTGCAGGACCCTCAAACTCCCAGGAGGACCCGAGCTTGAGGGAAAAAATACTGCCAGAAGAAGGGGCGATATATATATATATATACACAGAGGTGGAAAGTAACGAATTACATTACTCACGTTACTGTACTTGAGTAGCTTTTTTGTGTACTTATACTTTTTCAAGTAATTTTTAAAGAGTGTACTTTTACTTTTACTTAAGTATGTTTTCTTTTAAGTAGTGTACTTCGGTACATTTTACATCACAACCGTTACTGAGTAAAAAATAAATAAATAAATAAAGGCTAAAACGGAGAAGAGGAAATGCGTTCTGGAAATGAATCACGGGAAGGACAGTTGTCGCATGCGCGAGTCTCACACAGACGATGGCGGACATGCACCAGCGCTTTAAGGGGGGGGCTTCGGGGGGCTCAAGCCCCTGGGCCACAGCCAATCAGGGGCCTTGTAATATTAATCAAATAATAAACTGTCGGAATCGTGGGCCTACATTAATGTACGGATAGAAATAAGGTTAGAAATAAATGAGCGCACAGTAGCCTGCTGTAAGAGACATGGTGGATGTGGTTCGCGAAACGAACACCCACAACTGTACCAGAATAAAATGTAACAAAATGTAATGTCATGCACGAAAGCGCGCCAAAGACTGCAGACTACTGAGACACAAATTTAGAGGCTTTGAAAGATGAAGCGTTCACATGTTAGCGGGGCGCATAAAAGGAAAAAAAAGAGAGATGCAGGTAATGATAGAATCGTTGCCTAAAGTCACAGACTTTTTTAAGGTAAGGATCACCAATCTGTTCAGAATATCAGCTACTTATCAGTTATCAGCCTACCAGCAGCTAGGCTATGTGCAGCTAGGCTAGATATGCTATGATCTGTCCAACAGTAAAATAAATCAGTTGTGATTTGAATACGTGTCGTGTGATTTGAGTTATAATCCTGTTAGTATAATAGCATATTTCGATGGGGATAATAAAATGTCTAAAACGGCATCTACTGAAGAAATTGATGAAAAGATTGTAGCCTATAATTTTCACACTTCGGGCAGCAGACAGAGTAAGCATACTGAGGGGAATAGCAATACAAAGCTAGCGCATATCCACATTTCTCGCTAGCTGTGTTGGGTGTGTTGTTAACCCGTGTGGATTTAAGTGAAATATTTGAGAAGTTCTGTGGTCAAGACAACGTTTTAAGGTAAGGACGCTTGATTATTAATGTTTTCCCGCCGTGGCTTGTTGTTGACGAAAGGCCCACATGATTTTGCCTTATGCAGCTACTGCTAGCGTCATGCTTTGAACTAGGTTAAGCTCATTTGCGCTAAAGGATGGCTTTATTGAAGGACTTTGATGTAGCTAGTTTCTTTTTAAAAAATCGTATGCTCAAAACAGTATGCCCGTGTTCATCATGTTTAACTTTTTTCTTGATGGAGTGCGTGAAATATTGTTGCAAGTGGTATTTCGATGCAGTCATGTCAAAAAGGCAGTTGAATGCACGGTCTTATTCAAGGAGAAGGAAGACTTGCATGATGTTTGAACATAGATCGGTAAAATAGACCCTAGTAGGACTTGGTTTCGTGTATTTCGGTCTGTAGAGTTATGAGTTTGGCCGCTGTCCATGGTGTTTACGTTTCATGTGGCCGCCAAGCCAAGTACCTTGACTTGCAGTGAATGTTTGTTTTCATGCCGCTGAGCTATTTTTATGCATTTTATTTTTTAAAAGGACTTGTCTGTAGGTGTGTGTGTTTTATGTTTACAACACATAGGTCTACATTACAGCGCACGCGCGCTTGTGTGGTTATCTCTGGCCATGCCCCTGCGTGAAAGTTACGCAGTATCACTGTCCTGTCCGTGGTAATAATCAGAACTGGCTCTGTAATGATAATGCGCGCGTTCTTCTCTCCCTCTGTGGTCGGATGTGTTGAGCGATGTGAGCGTGGGCCTTGAGCAGCTACGCTGAGCCAAACGTAACCTATCGTAGGCTTCTAGGCTAATTACGCGCTTACACTGTAAATGCTTGACACGTATTGCAAATAAAATAAGTGTTTTCCTGGCCAACGGTAAGGGTAGGGTTGACAGGTAGCCTATGAGAGGCCTAGCCCCTGGGCCACAGGTGTTAATAAAGCGCCCCTGCGGACATGGAGGAGACCGAGGAACCTGTGGTGGACGACCCTGCAGAAAACGCAATTTCTTCCAGTAATGAAGTGCGCCCCTGGCCCTACATACGTGATCACTTCAGCTTCGTAGAGAAAAGGGGTGACAGTTTCATTATGCAATGCAGATTATGTGTGCCCAAGAAGACAACCATTGCGGCATACAAAAATTCGACGTCTAATCTCATTCGTCCCACCCAGATTTAAATTCACCTCGTTCGGTCCCCCCCCCCCGGTCCCCCCCCATGTATATATATATACATACACAGTGGTGCTTGAAAGTTTGTGAACCCTTTAGAATTTTCTATATTTCTGCATAAATAAGACCTAAAACATCATCAGATTTTCACACAAGTCCTAAAAGTAGATAAAGAGAACCCAGTTAAACAAATGAGACAAAAATATACTTGGTTATTTATTTATTGAGGAAAATGATCCAATATTACATATCTGTGAATGGCAAAAGTATGTGAACCTCTAGGATTAGCAGTTAATTTGAAGGTGAAATTTGAGTCAGGTGTTTTCAATCAATGGGATGACAATCAGGTGTGAGTGGGCACCCTGTTTTATTTAAAGAACAGGGATCTATCAAAGTCTGGTCTTCACAACACGTTTGTGGAAGTGTATCATGGCACGAACAAAGGAGATTTCTGAAGACCTCAGAAAAAGCATTGTTGATGCTCATCAGGCTGGAAAAGGTTACAAAACCATCTCTAAAGAGTTTGGACTCCATCAATCCACAGTCAGACAGATTGTGTACAAATGGAGGAAATTCAGTACCACTGTTACCCTCCCCAGGAGTGGTTGACCAACAAAGATCACTCCAAGAGCAAGGCATATAATAGTCAGAAAGGCCACAAAGGACCCCAGGGTAACTTCTAAGCAACTGAAGGCCTTGCTCAAATTGGCTAAAGTTAATGTTTATGAGTTCACCATCAGGAGAACACTGAACAATAATGGTGTGCATGGCAGGGTTGCAAGGAGAAAGTCACTGCTCTCCAAAAAGAACATTGCTGCTCGTCTGCAGTTTGTTAAACATCACGTGGACAATCCAGAAGGCTATTGGAAAAATGTTTTGTGGACGGATGAGACTAAAATAGAACTTTTTGTTTCAAATGGGAAGCGTTATGTTTGGAGAAAGGAAAACACTGCATTCCAGCATAAGAACCTTATCCCATCTGTGAAACATGGTGGTGGTAGTATCATGGTTTGGGCCTGTTTTGCTTCATCTGGGCCAGCACGGCTTGCCATCATTGATGGAACAATGAATTCTGAATTATACCAGCGAATTCTAAAAGAAAATGTCAGGACATCTGTCCATGAACTGAATCTCAAGAGAAGGTGGGTCATGCAGCAAGACAATGACCCTAAGCACACAAGTCATTCTACCAAAGAATGGTTAAAGAAGAATAAAATTCATGTTTTGGAATGGCCAAGTCAAAGTCCTGACCTTAAGTCAATCAAAATGTTGTGGAAGGACCTGAAGTGAGCAGTTCATGTGAGGAAACCCATGTGAGGTGTTCTGTACGGAGGAATGGGCTAAAATTCCTCCAAGCTGGTGTGCAGGACTGATCAACAGTTACCAGAAATGTTTAGTTGCAGTTATTGCTGCACAAGGGGGTCACACCAGATACTGAAAGCCAAGGTTCACATACTTTTGCCACTCACAGATATGTAATATTGGATCATTTTCCTCAATAAATAAATGACCAAGTATAATATTTTTGTCTCATTTGTTTAACTGGGTTCTCTTTATCTACTTTTAAGACTTGTATGAAAATCTGATGATGTTTTAGGTCATATTTATGCAGAAATATAGAAAATTCTAAAGGGTTCACAAACTTTCAAGCACCACTGTATATATATATATATATATATATATATATATATATATATATATATATATATATATCCTGGGAGTTTGAGGGTCCTGCACAGTACACACACATATACATGCATATATAAAACGTGTTTGCGTGTGTGTGTATATACACAATCTCAAAGAAATCTAATTAATAATACTAATAGCAGTATACAGGAACAAAAAAATTATTATAATAAACAATATATAAACACGGTGCAAAACTATGAGCATCTGTTATGTGCTCGAGTAAAAAAGAACTTTTCACTGAGATTGCATTGTTCATTTAAACTGGTACAGTTTCTCACGTCTTTAGGAAGAGAATTAAATATCTTGGATGCACCATCTTGAAAAGTACCTGATATCAATGGCACCTTAAGCATTGGTGTACTAGATGAGCGGAGAGACTGGTGCGTATTTTTCTAACTTAAGATAAGAAGGCCAATAACTACAATGCAATACCTTAAATACTAACTTACACAAAATGACTTACACTAGCTTTAGCAGTATGTCTGCACAGGTAGGTAAACCATCCAGAGCTTTTTACAGCCCTATGTCTGCCACAGATAATGGATTTTTATCTTTTTATTGTCAGAATATTTGATTTATTCATTGCTATCAGGATTTAAAGAGAATTTTAAGAAATATAACAAAAAGTGTTTCTGAAAAAAATTCCTTACCCTGCCTTTAAGTGTAATGTGAGTGCAGGCCAGTGGGAGAGTGTACGGTGGGGGACAGCTGTACTTGGGCACAGTACAGGGCAACCATGCCTAGTGTGAGTACACCCTTAGGCTATTGCATATGAGCTATCATTCACAAACATCTACTCGAAAAATGTAGCTACCATGATCAGCTACAGTAATGAAAGGTTTTAATAAATATAATTAACATTACAAAATTCTTACAACTCGTGAGTGAAAACCATGATTGCAGTTCTGTGGCAAAAAAAAATCCTGAGTCTTATTTCATTGCGCCCAGCACCCCACCCCCACCATTTTTAAATTAATACAGTTTTAAAAAATAAACAAAATAAACAAAATAAATCATTATGTGGGCTTGAGCTGAAGAGTTTATGGTATGAATTTATATTTAATAGTAGGTCCAAGCTTCGTGTTTTTTTTTTTTTTGCTCATGGCATGAATGCAGTGAAAAACAAGCTGAACAAGTCTTGTTGGATTGTAACAGGACGCGGGAACTTCGTGCATCTACATAATAACATACTGTATTTCCGGACTGCACTGTAGACGACATGTAAAGGATGTATGCCATCCTTTTATGTTTATGGTATCTTTGGCGGCACGGTGGTGTAAGTGGTTAGCACGGTCGCCTCACAGCAAGAAGGTTCTGGGTTCGAGCCTCTGCGTGGGTTTCCTCCAGGTGCTCTGGTTTCCCCCAAAGACATGTGGTTAGGTTAATATGGGATGGCTTTGGGTTGAGGTGCCCTTAAGCGAGGCACTTAACTCCCAACTGCTCCCCGGGTGCTGTTAGCATGGCTGCCCACTGCTCTGGGTATGTATGTGTGCTCATTGCTCACATGTGTGTGTTCACTGCTTCAGATGGGTTAAATGCAGAGAGGAATTTCACAAGTGTGTGATAACTAAAGTTGTGCTTTCTTTCTTTCTTTCTTTCTTTCTTTCTTTCTTTCTTTCTTTCTTTCTTTCTTTCTTTCTTTCTTTCTTTCTTTCTTTCTTTCTTTCTTTCTTTCTTTCTTTCACATGCCTGTTAACAAGCCAAAATGATAAAGATAAACTTTATTCATCCCTCGGTGGGGAAATTTACATGTCCCAGCAGCTCACAGATAGAAAGAGTCAGGAATAGACAGTAACAAAAAAATAAATAAATAGCGTACAATAAAGTATAAAAAATAATCATAAATATAAAATAAAAAAGTAAAAACACAGGCCATATATGTAATGTACACAACAAAATAAGAATGGAACTTAAATAAGAGTAGTACTTCACCTGAATTAGCAATATTGCACTAATAAAATAATGGCAACTGAAATAGAAATATTGCACCAGGTAGTGAATGTTATTGCACAGCATAACTAAAGAGGATGGAATATGTGTGTAACATAACCAGTAAATGACCAAAAAAGCACAAGCTATGGATATAATTGTACATAACAATTGTACAGAACAATTATGAGAGTGAGACATGAATAAGAAAATACTTGTCAATGAAAATGATATTGTACCAAATAATAGAGATAATAAGGTGCTGCAGCACACTTACTGCATACACATATGTGTTGGCTGTCTGGCTACTGCTTGTATTCATTCATAGTGTATCCCTGTACTTACTATACCCTGTATGTACATGGTACATGTGCCGTTTTGGGGGGTGAGCCTCACTTTGATTTTTATGATAGCGGCTGGATAGGACTGTGAGAGATGTTGATTTCTTCCAATAGCTCTGAAGAAAATCTGCTTGAAATCCCCTGAGTCTTGGAACTAAGACTTATTATAGAACATGTTCACATGCAACTCACACAATCATTGTATAGTTATCTCAGTCTATTAGACTCAGGAGCTCAGATTGCACTTACTGACTTTGTATTACAGTCATGCAACTCCTGCAGTCTTTGTTTATAGTTATCTCAATATTAAGCTCTGTCTTAAGTGGCCACTTACATTACCTCAGTTTACCTGGATATATTCACTGTCTTATATGTACATTGAATGTCCTGAGCAGGAGCTCAGATTGCAGATGCTAAAATAGTAACAATATACTGATATACACTGTGGTCAGTGTACTACACTGTAGTGTGTCATATGGTAATGCATTATATGACAATGCAACTTTCATCAATATTACCATATCAGTTGTAATTACACAGTGCCTCGCAAAAGTATTCATCCCACTTGGTGTTTGTCCTGTTTTGTTGCATTACAAGCTGGAATTAAATTGTTTTGGGGGGGTTAGCACCATTTGATTTACACAACATGCCTACCACTTTAAAGGTGCACATTGTTTTTTTATTGTGACACAAACAATAATTAAGATGAAAAAAACAGAAATCTGGAGTGTGCATAGGTATTCACCCCCTTTTGTATGAAACTCCTAAATAAGAGCTGGTCCAACCAATTCACTTCATAAGTCACAGAATTAGTTGATTAAAATCCACCTGTGTGCAATCAACGTGTCACATGATCTGTCACATCACATGATGTCTGTATAAATCAACCTGTTCTGTAAGGACCCTGACTCTGCGACACTACTAAGCAAGCAACATGAAAACCAAGGAGCCTCCAGACAGGTTACAAACAAAGTTGTGGAGAAGTATAGATCAGGGTTGGGTCATGAAAAGTATCCCAAACTTTGAATATCCCAGGGAGCACCATTAAATCCATCATAGCAAAATGGAAAGAATATATCACCACTACAAACCTGAAAAGAGAAGGCCGCCCACCAAAACGCACAGACTGGTCAAGGAAGGCATTAATCAGAGATGCAACAAAGACACCAATGATAACACTGAGGGAGCTACAAAGATCCACAGTGGAGATGGGAGTATCTGTCCATAGGACCACTTTAAGCCATACACTCCACAGAGTGGGGCTTTATGGAAGAGTGGCCAGAAAAAAAGTCATTCCTTAAAAAATCACGTTTGGAGTTTGCCCAACAGCATGGGGCAGACTTCCCAAACACATGGAAGAAGATTCTCTGGTCAAATGAGACAAAAATTGAACTTTCTGGTCATCATGGGAAATGCTATGTGTGGCGCAAACCCAACACCCTGAGAACACCATCCCTACAATGAAGCATGGTGGTGGCAGCATCATGCTGTGGGGATGTTTTTCATCTCCAGGGACAGGAAAGCTGGTCAAGACTGAAGGAAAGATGGATGGCACTAAATACACAGCAATTCTGGAGGAAAACCTCTTTGAGTCAGCCAGAGGTTTGAGACTGGGACGAAGGTTCACATTCCAGCAGGACAATGACCCTAAACATACTGCTGGAATGGGATGGGCTCTGCACTCGGCGCTCGACTTTTATGGACTGTCCACTGAAGATGGCGTCTGAGGAAGACCAACTTCAGGTAAGGTCGCTGGCTTTGTATTTACTCTTCTACACACTCTGTCCGTGCACCTGCAGAGCCAGGGACACTTCATTTTGTTTGTAGGAACCCTCTACTCACTTCCACAGAACTGTCATGTTGTTTTGAGCTTTGCATTGGTTTTAAAACTAGCGTTTTGTATCGGCAAAAAGACATGCCCTGCGCACTGCCGTGTTGGCGCTTTCCAGTTGAAATCACAAAAAATGAATTTTCTCAAAACACAACCGATTGATGTGATTGTGGTACAGTAGCAACTCAACGTATGCACTCCTAATAATGCGAAAATAGACCTAGAAAGCATTTCACTCCGGAGTATTCCTTTAAAGTGGCAGGCGTGCTGTGTAAATCAAATGGTGCTAACCCCCCAAAAATCCATTTTAATTCCAGCTTGTAATGCAACAAAACAGGACAAACACCAAGGGGGATGAATACTTTTGCAAAGAACTGTATACCTGCAATTCTGACAATAATCATTTTCAGTGACTAATAAAAAGGTTTTGAAAGTTCCTACTTTTAAAACATATTTTTGATATGGTAATTTTCTTTAAGAGATTTCATTTACAACATGTCTCTGACAGCTCAAAATGCATCTCCAGGCATTTAAAAACTGCAGAGCTTCCAGGGGCCTCTGGTGGCCCTCGGATCCCCGGTCTCGCTGGGTTGACACTCTCCCTTCCCATTTTCCTGGATCCGCCCCGATAATGGTATAAAGCAGGCCTAAGATGTTAAGCTGTGGCTCACCATTATGTGTCTTCATGTTGGATAAGACTCCACGTTAAAAGCACTATAAAAATAAACTTGACTTGACTTGATTTGACTCGTGTATCTACTGATCTCACGTCAGCTATTTTACTCACTTGTGTGTAAATTAAGACCCCGGATGCTGATCAGTATTTAATATGACAGAGGGATCATCCTTTATGAGACACAACTCCTCGTTTTCCAACACAACAGACAAAGCTTCTTTAAAATACTCCCACATTTTATACATCACAATCTATTACATAAATTAATCTGTTTCATACTGTTGTCTGTACAATTCTTTACCAAAAAAAATGATTTCTTAGTATTTATTTATCCATATGAGTGGAGAATAATATCGTCAGTAATAATCAGATGAGGATGAAAGGATGAATGAAGTGAGAATTGTTCAGATGCTTCATTGAAAAGTAATATTGACTTTGCAAAAAAGGAAATGGAGCACATTCAGCACATGATTATACATATTAGAAAAAACATTCACACACACACACACACACACACACACACACACACACACACACACAGCCTGTGCACAGTAGGGGAGCAGGCTTCATTGTGTCCGCTCGCTGTGTTGAGTGACTGTGGCATGTGGTCAAAGTCAACGTGGACGACACATTTTACAACAGCTGCTGCAGTTTCTCCCAAACTCCTTTCTACTCATTTACGACCCCCACTTCTCCCTTTCTCTCTCACACACACATGCACTCAGACACACCTGCTGAAGTGTTATCATCATACTTAGCAGCTGTCTCGCCGCCATTATTTTTTTATCAGCTTCTCACATATCCCTACATCTGGCTCAGTGAGAGTTAGCCTGAACTAATATTCCTCCCCCGTTAGTGTGCTGAGATTCGCAGCCTTGTTTATCAGCAGCGTCCATTCACATTGCACACAAGGCACAGTCCCAAAGACTACACCAGAAGCCTCGGCCATGACAGTGTCATCTGGCAGCAGGCCAGTTTGTTTTGTGTTATTGCAGTGTGAGGATGGTGTCAGGAGCCGCTGAAAGCCGCTGGCCATTCTGCTTTGTTAGTTTTGGCCCCCAGTGTGAGTGTTTGTTAGCGAACGCCTGATGTGATGGACTCATTACTTTAGACCACCTGTTTGTCCTGGGGCACAGAGGGAGAAGTTAGAAAGAAAGAGAGCATCACCCGCAGTCAGCTTTCATATCTGCTGTTGAGTGACACTGTATGTGAATATAAACAGTGTGTGTGTGTGTGTGTGTGTGTGTGTGTGTGTGTGTGTGTGTGTGTGAGATTCATCAAGCAAAAGTGAGTGCTTTGCTCGCTCGCTTGCTGACTACAGACAACAGAAATGCTGTTGATTAGCCAGAGCTGTGTGCTGAGAGAAGCGAGGGTGATGGAAGAATGGAGCATTGCTTCTCTACGCAAATGCACTCATGACATTTAACACAATCCTACTGCTACCTACCACACACACACACACACACACACACACACAAACGCGCAACCCGAAGGATTATTTACCCCATCCTGTTACATACACCATGGGTTTTAATCATTTTAAAGCTTACTTCATGTTATTTTGGTGCAGAAGAAAGAAAAGAATGGGATGCATAGATGTGTGAGGCAGGAGTTGTTCAGTGAGTCTCAATCAGCATATATTTGAAAATGATAGTGGTTTCATAGACTCCTACTCAAGGGCGGGGCCTGGGGGAGGTGAGCCACCCACCTCTGGTTAGAGGCTGTTAGCATTTGTTTTTTTTAAATAAAAAATTCATGATGTAGAGAAGTACCAAATGGTTGACTCAACATCAGCATCTACCTTACAAGATTCAGGATTATTTCAGCCATGAGATGATGATGTGAGCCATTTTCAACCCATAAAATGCAGATTTGTATTTTTAAAAATACTCATTTTTTGTCAATATTAACACCAGCATTGATGTATTTCATCATACTATAGTTATATCATGTACTTTACAATTCAAACACAAAGTGTGCAATACTTCTTTACTCATTCAAAGATCAACGAACCTTTCTACAACCCCGATTCCAAAAAAGTTGGGACAAAGTACAAATTGTAAATAAAAACGGAATGCAATGATGTGGAAGTTTCAAAATTCCATGTTTTATTCAGAATAAAACATAGATGACTTATAAAATGTTTAAACTGAGAAAATGTATCATTTAAAGAGAAAAATTAGGTGATTTTAAATTCCATGACAGCAACACATCTCAAAAAAGTTGGGACAAGGCCATGTTTACCACTGTGAGACATCCCCTTTTCTCTTTACAACAGTTTGTAAACGTCTGGGGACTGAGGAGACAAGTTGCTCAAGTTTAGGGATAGGAATGTTAACCCATTCTTGTCTAATGTAGGATTCTAGTTGCTCAACTGTCTTAGGTCTTTTTTGTCGTATCTTCCGTTTTATGATGTGCCAAATGTTTTCTATGGGTGAAAGATCTGGACTGCAGGCTGGCCAGTTCAGTACCTGGACCCTTCTTTTACGCAGCCATGATGTTGTAATTGATGCAGCATGTGGTTTGGCATTGTCATGTTGGAAAATGCAAGGTCTTCCCTGAAAGAGACGTTGTCTGGATGGGAGCATATGTTGCTCTAGAACCTGGATATACCTTTCAGCATTGATGGTGTCTTTCCAGATGTGTAAGCTGCCCATGCCACGCGCACTAATGCAACCCCATACCATCAGAGATGCAGGCTTCTGAACTAAGCGCTGATAACAACTTGGGTTGTCCTTCTCCTCTTTAGTCTGAATGACACGGCGTCCCTGATTTCCATAAAGAACTTCAAATTTTGATTCGTCTGACCACAGAACAGTTTTCCACTTTGACACAGTCCATTTTAAATGAGCCTTGGCCCAGAGAAGACGTCTGCACTTTTGGATCATGTTTAGATACGGCTTCTTCTTTGAACTATAGAGTTTTAGCTGGCAACGGCGGATGGCACGGTGAATTGTGTTCACAGATAATGTTCTCTGGAAATATTCCTGAGCCCATTTTGTGATTTCCAATACAGAAGCATGCCTGTATGTGATGCAGTGCCGTCTAAGGCCCGAAGATCATGGGCACCCAGTATGGTTTTCCGGCCTTGACCCTTACGCACAGAGATTCTTCCAGATTCTCTGAATCTTTTGATGATATTATGCACTGTAGATGATGATGATGATATGTTCAAACTCTTTGCAATTTTACACTGTCGAACTCCTTTCTGATATTGCTCCACTATTTGTTGGTGCAGAATTAGGGGGATTGGTGATCCTCTTCCCATCTTTACTTCTGAGAGCCACTGCCACTCCAAGTTGCTCTTTTTATACCCAGTCATGTTAATGACCTATTGCCAATTGACCTAATGAGTTGCAATTTGGTCCTCCAGCTGTTCCTTTTTTGTACCTTTAACTTTTCCAGCCTCTTATTGCCCCTGTCCCAACTTTTTTGAGATGTGTTGCTGTCATGAAATTTCAAATGAGCCAATATTTGGCATGAAATTTCAAAATGTCTCACTTTCGACATTTGATATGTTGTCTATGTTCTATTGTGAATACAGTATCAGTTTTTGAGATTTGCAAATTATTGCATTCCATTTTTATTTACAATTTGTACTTTGTCCGAACTTCTTTGGAATCGGGGTTGTACTCTAATAACATTAATAGGTGTGCCAGTGAATAATGTTTAAATATTTTGCTAGAGGGGCCATAACAACTTACAGTACTTTATAAAACCAGTATAAAATCTATGCTTCTTTTTCACCTCAAGCTGAAAACCTCTGATATTGAATACTGAAATCTGACACTGATACTGACACTAACACTGACACTGATACACAGCAGCAGCAATAGTAGTAGAAGAAGAAGATGAAGAAGAAGAAGAAACCTTTATTTGTCACATGCACACTTCAAGTACAGTGAGATTCATCCTCTGCATTTAGCAGCAGCGTTAACATCAACATTGGCACTGTTACAGTAAAATCCCCAACTCACCTTCAGAAAATACAGCCTGGTGCCAACTTGGAATATGTGCCCTCGTCAAGGGTAGGCAACGTTAGATGCCATATGGGATGTGCTGCAACTGAATTTGTAAGGCCTCACCAAGGCCAAGCTCACCATCATCAAACACATATTACAGACCCACAAAGTCACTGCAATCCTCCTCCAAGAGATCCACCCAAGTGACAGCTCCCGCCTGAAGATCCCTGGCTTCATCTTGGCTGCACACACTGAGATCCATGGGATCGCCACCTTCATCACGAACACAGCAAAGTGGAAAGCAATTACTACCTCCCCCTCAGACTCCAATGTGGAATGGGCAGCAACAAAAGTTGAAGGTGTCATTATCACCACTGTCTACAAGCCTCCTATGTCTTGTCTTCACGCAGACACCATCCCCACTTTTGACTCACCCTGTATTTTTTCTGGAGACTTCAACTGGTGACTTCAATTCGTGACTTTATAGCATTAACTGGAGCTACCGCACAACTAATCCGGATGGTGTTGCACTCGAGGACAGAACCTCAGCATCTGGAGTGCAACTTTTGTATGATTCCATACAATCTGACAGCTTCCACTCTGGTAGATGGAACACGACCTCTCACCCAGACCTGGCATTTGCAAACCTGAAT
The DNA here is from genome assembly GCF_027579695.1 of Neoarius graeffei. Classification (NCBI taxonomy): domain Eukaryota; kingdom Metazoa; phylum Chordata; class Actinopteri; order Siluriformes; family Ariidae; genus Neoarius; species Neoarius graeffei. The sequence continues at coordinate 21,531,376 of NC_083581.1, read as the reverse complement.
GGTCCTTCACCCCACCTCATCATCCTGGACCCTTTTCCAAGATCACAACACAGGTCATTGATGATCATCCTAGACAGCCCAATAGAACTAGCTCCAAACAAACCAGTGAAGAGGTGGAATTTCCACAAGGCTAAATGGAACCAGTTCACAAATCTGGTGGACTTTGGCATAGACAGTATTGTCACCCCCATCTTCTTCCAACCTTGACTATGCCAACTCAGCCCTTTGCAAACTTCTCATTAGTCCAGCAAAGAGCACCATCCCATGCAGTTTTCATCGTCATCGTTACATCCCTAATTAGGATGAGGTGTGTGATGCACACGATGATGATTTCCTGCATGCAGAACCTGGTGAAGAGGCAGAAACCAAAGGCATCACATTTAACAGTCTGCTGAGACATAAAGCATAGAGAGAGATGGGAGGAGACAGTTCAAGGAATTGACTTCACATACTCCAGCAGGCAGGCCTGGAAGAATCTCAACTGGCAGAATCTCTAGACCAACACAATGTTTTGTGACAGCCAGTAAGGACCACACTCGCTCCATCAAGCAACAAAATTATGGCAAGTCGCAGGAGTTGATAGCCTTCTCTCAGCACCCTTCACATATGAAGAGCTCTCTTCTGCTATCAGTCAACTGAAGTGCATAAAGGCCCAAGGGCCTGACAACATCCCTCCAGAGTTCTTGCTCCACTGCAACCCAAAATGCCTGGACTGGCTTCAAGCGTTTTACTCCTTATGCCTCCTCCACCAGTCCATACCCAAGATCTGGCAGAAAACAACTATCATTGCCCTTCCAAAGCCAAAAAAGTCCACAGACACCCCAAATAACTACCATACCATCTCACTTCTCTATGTCGCCTTCAAACTTCTTGAATGACTCCTCCTGGCTTGAGTGGAATCTATAGTCGACCCCCAACTTCCTGATAAACAAGCAGGCTTCCACCACAGACATAGCACCATACATCAGATTGTAAAGCTTTCAAACAACATGGAAACCAGCTTTGAAAAAGGCCACAAAGCAGATACTATCCTGGTGGACCTTGCTGCAGCTGACAATACTGTGTGGCACCAGGGCCTGATCCTGAAGCTCGTCTAGACCATCCCTGATTGCCATCTAGTGCAGTTCATCTCCAACATCCTTGCTAACCACAGCTTCATTCTGAAGAGAAGTGATGGACAGTCCAGTCAGCCACAATGACTCAGAAACGAAGTTCCGCAAGAAGGCTCAGTATTGGACCCCATGCTTTTCAACATGTATATCAGCAACCTGCCATGCACAACATTATGATAATACAGCTCTGCAGACAACCTTGCCCTTCTTCACTCAGACAGAATCTGGTCAAAAGTAGAAGATGTACAGACAACAGATATAGCACTAATAGCAACATATCTTAAGACTTGGAGATTGAAGCTGAGCATGGCAAAAAACATCGCAACAGCCTTCCACCTCAACATCAAGGAAGCATGGCACCAGCTCAGGGCTTGACATTAATGGTAGTTTGACTGTCTGGGACAACCAAATGATTGGTCTAGACAAGTCAAATCTGCATCTTCCTGTCCAATAGGACAAGTTTAATATTTGTTGAAAATCACCATTTTTATGATGATGTTCATCCTTCGGGGTCAAAGATGACCATGACTTCAATTTGGTGGTTGGCAGTGGTGGGTCCAGAGGTGACTGATGAGGCCAATCCCAGCTTTGAAGGTATATCCACATGTTGGGCATGTATGGGTAGGTGCTGTAGTGGGGGTGGCAATAGTTCAAGCCTTCCGCGCAGCTCATTTCTTCTGGGCCTTTGCAGTGTGTTTCATCTCTGCTGCACGTGCACCACTGGTGAGCTTTGCTCGCCATGCTGGTCGATCCTGAGCAAGCGACTCCCAGGAATTGAGATCAATTTCTAAGGTTTTGAGGGACACTTTGAGATTGTCCTTGAAGCATTTCTTCTGCCCCCCAGATTAGCACTTGTCTTGGCACAGCTCTCCATACAACAACTGTTTGGGCAGTCGACTGTCTGGCATCCTGACAACATGGCCGGTCCATCTGGCTTGGGTTTTCTGCAGAAGAATGTTAATCCTGGGATGTCCAGGATTTTGCCCTGACACTTGATATGAAAGAGTTTGTGGAGGCAGGTCAAGTGGAAGTGATTGAGCTGCTGGGTGTGTCTGTTGTAGACAGTCCAGGTTTCACAGGTGTAAAGTAGGGTGGTAAGTATCACAGCACAGTAAGACAAACACACACACACAGTGTGTGTGAAAAACAGTCCATTTCGTGCTGCATCTTCTGCTCTGTGCAGAGGTTGCAGTCATCAGCAAACAGAAAGTCTTGGATGACAGTCTCCTTCACCTTGGTGGCAGCCTGCAGGCACCTGAGGTTGAGCAGACTGCCATCAGTCCTATATCTGAGGCGTATCCCATCCTGACGATCATGGAAGGCATCTGTCAGGATGGCAAAGAAGACCATGCTAAAGAGTGTAGGGGCAAGGACACAGCCCTGTTTCATGCCATTTATTACTGGGATTGCCTCTGATTCATCTCCATCATCCAGTGTTTATAGTAATTATTCAAGAGTTACATCAATAAAGTTCCAAAAAACTAGCTTAATCACTTCATTCCAGCAGTGTAATTGTTTACAAAATTCTGGGGAAGCCGAGTACAGCAGGTGCATGTATAAAAATGTAGGTGCAATCAGTTAATTATTGAAATTAAGTGATCAATCTCATTAAATCAGTCTCATTAAATTTGAAGGTTAATAATTAAAATGAATCAATCCCATTGAATCTTTAACTTTGACTCATTTGAATTGAATCATACCATAGAATCAGTCTCATTTGAATTGAATCATTCAGTGAATCATTTAGTGAATCGTTCAATGAATCATTTAGTGAATCATACCATTAATCCTGGATAAATTACCAAACAGCTAGATTATGGTATATTTCCAAATTATTATTGATCACTTACTATATTACATAAATCTGCACCTTTTTGAATTCTTTGCGATTGGGGACTTCAGATATTGTTCACACCAACAAGATGAATACACACAGCTTCGATAATAAATGAATTTATTCTACAAAGATAAAAATAATAAATCAATATATACAAGCAGTGAGGTGTGTATATATATGTGTGTGTGTGTGTGTGTGTGTGTGTGTGTGTGTGTGTGTTAGGCCCCTAGGCCTGAGCCAAGGTGTGTGTGTATGAGGGAGCTATAAAATTTGGAATGTTCTTATCTGATGTTTTGGTATGTTGAGTGTGGAGGAGGGGCTTGACCATGTGTTTAGACAAAAGGCTAGTTCTGTATAGCTAACCAAAATGTGTTTGAGCACGAGGTAGGCCCAGATTAGCTTCGTGTTGCTAAGCTAAGACAAAAGGGAAGCTATCTAAAGTGTATCAGGCCTGGTCAGGCCTGTTGAGCACGTGTTTTCTCAGTAACAAAAGGATTCCACACTCATAACAGTACCAAACTCACTGAAATCTTAATAAGGTCAAAATGTGTGTTAAGAGAATTATGTTAGTAAGAAGAATAAGAGAAAGAGAGAGAGACATGCACAGCCTATTAAAACAAATGAGATTAAACAAACAGAACAATTCAATTCGACACGCTGCGTGTCTAATAATGTAATGAATAAACCTGGGTTTAAATTCACACTTTCAATAAAGCAACTTCCTAAAACTAGCTTAATTATTATGCCCAAATATATTTTACTCAATATCTTGCCTCTAGCAAAGTTTTGAGAAGATGTTCGCCGTTGCAGAGCTTCGCTGTTCATGAAGCACGTGAGTCGATTCCGTGGACAGAGAACTTCTCTTGATCCGACGCGTCGTTCGTGATGAAAGGAAAGTCTCTGATTAATGTGCACAGAACTTCAATCAGGAGGAATTCTGGTCGCTCCTAATTACAAATTAAAACTGCGTTTGAGCTGCAGTCGTGACGTCACTTCTAATACGAATAAACCGGTTGTAACTCAGGTTGAGTTTAAAGATCGCGCTATTCTGGACCTTTACCTTGGCCAGTGGTTAAGCACAGAACGCGCTGGATGGTGAATCTTGCAAGAAGGAAGTGTTTTCGGGTTTGAGAGCATCTCTTTTGTGCGTCTAGATTCCTTGGAATCCAGACACGAGAGACAAAGAGCGGAGCTTCCGCCTGGACTTATGCGCGCATGGCGGACTGACGTAGATGATCCCGCCCACGCGTGACGTAGGTCACGCGGAAGAGGACTGGGAGTTGTAGTTCTTAGACACAGAATGGCGGCATGATACCTACATTCCCCCTTTTGGTCTCAGGGGTATGACGGAGTCGTAGCACTGAGAGCACCGTATCGTATCATCGCCGTGTCCATAGTCCTTGAGGTAGACTTGTTCTGCACAGTTCATGGTGTCCTGTGAAGACTGTGTAAACTTGTGAGTTCCAGTAAGACAGTTGGAGACAGAGGCATTTTGGGCATATGATCACTATGGGCATTTTGGGCATATAATCACTAACTAACTAGATCAAAATCACATAAAAAAAAAAAAATTAAACATTGAACTTGAAACATGCAGTGTTCAATTTCTTATGCATAAAAAAACAAGAAAAGAGAAGAAATGAAGGAAGGAAAGAAGTATTAGTGTTTGGGTTGGCAAACCTTATCTTCTAGAAATCTTCTGTGTTTGGTAATAGCAGTGGGTGGTCTGGCCAGAGAGCGTGCGCTACTGCGGCTAAAGCTGTCAGGGACACAGACCATCTTATCTAACTTGGCATAGTGTTATGTATGGGTTGCCTGGGCAGACCCAGTGGATGTCTTTAGTGGGGGTGCATATCTCTAAGTCTTGTGGATTCACAAAAATGAGGATAGCACTGCCAAGACTATATGCCAGGTGTATTTGCGATGAATACACACTAGTAATAATAGCGGATTTTAGTATTTTATCTACCATGTTATACTGAAGGGTTATTACTTCATTGGGTTGGTGAAGTCTGACCGGGAATGTTAGTGTATGCTTATGGTTGAGTGATGCGTACAAGCTAGGTGGACAGGATGGGCCTAGCTGTCGTCCACCCCCTTTTGGAGTGAGGACTGTTCAACAAGGTTTGATTCGATTATCATGGAAATCGATATGAAAGCGTTTGATTAGGCCTAGATGTCCTAATACGATACGCAACGGGGAACGGTTTTGTTTTGTGTGAAGTTGACTAAGTTTATGTCGCAGGGCTTGGTTGGGATTGGGTCGCCTTGTGAGAGCCGTGTGTCTGAGAGATGGTGGTGAAGACTTTAGCGCACATGAGAGGTGCGTTTTGTGTGTTTGCCTTCACCACCAGGGGGGGCCCTACATCCTGACCCTCGCCTGCTGTTTCAGAGGGGTCTCCTCCCCCTTTCACAAGATATACCCATGGTTCCTGGCCTAGCCATGCCAGCGAATAGCTTTTTGTCATTTTTCTTGGGCTCTTTTGTTTTATCTGTTGAGGGGTCTGACCTCTCCTGTAACAGTTCTTTAATCTCAGCCAACTGGGCTTTTAAAGAGTCCAGCTCTGAGAGGAACTCACCAGGTTGGTCTGAGTCACTGTGTTGGTCGTCTCTACCCTTACGTTTAGAGCTACGGTCGGAACGCTTCTGCCGTTTCTGGTCAGAGCGGGGATGACTGTTTTGCTGCCAACCGTTTTGTTCCCTACGACCCTTTTCATGTGATGGGCGATTGCCATAGTCACTGTGGACTCGCCCTCAGTCCTCCTGGCCTTACCTTGTCGATTTTTCCACTCACCCTTGTGATGGTTTGGCAAGGGGCGGTTCGGACCGGGATTTCTCCAGGGGGGGTCCCCCTTTTGGAGCTTCGCCTCCTTCTAAGGTTAGCAGGGGCCCATTTGCATCCTGGAGCCTAAGGACTCTGGGGTCATCATCGTTTCCGTTTGCAGTTTTGACGATGGTCTCCCAGGTCATTTGGGCTAGTCGCCTAATTTCCCTCATCGAATAGCGACCTTGTCGACACGTCAGTGTGACATGGGTCCGCACGCTTGGGTGGAGGTTATGTAAGAAGAGAGATATGAAACCTCTATCTTCTTCCAACCCTGGTGCGCTACTACCTTGGAAATAGGTAGTACATAGCCGTCTGTAATATTAACGAGGCGCCTCAGACCGTTTTTGTTTGATTTGTAATGCACACAATGTCGTGGAGGTTTCGTCCATGTATGGCGCATATTCTTCCCTCATGTAATTGCGAAGTTTCGAATAACTATCGCGAATGTTTGGGGGTAGTGTCCCTAAAAAGGCACGAACGCTACTACTGGAGGTCTTCCAGATTAGTTTAAGTTTTTCACGTGTTGTGGCATTCGGCAGGTCCATCAGGCATCGATCAATTTCTCGTAAATAGTCATTTACATTAGTTCTTTGATTGTCGGGATCGAATTGTTCGACATCTTTGGCAAGTAAGTCAATTTGCCGTAAGCGAAGGGTTTGGTGCACGTCCTTGTGCGACCTTCTTGGCTCTTCTGAGCACTCACTATCTAAGCTACTCTGGTGTTGTTCCCGTTTCGCACTAGATTCATAGTCTGATTCATCTGAAGATTGATCAGGGGTACTGTAGCACACTGACCTGGGTGTACTAGGGTCCTGGGCTCTGGATGAGCGCAGGATGGTTCCATCTTGGCTAAACGACGGAGTCGAGTAGCGAGTTGATGGAGTTTGGCGGGGTGTCTGGTCCTCGACCAGATCATTTACGGTGTCCGGTTCGGACGCCTCTTCCCGCTCTGAGCTTTGGCGCATTGTTGGGGGTCTTTCACGCCCCTCGCGCTGCTCTTGGGGGTCTGCTCCTGGGCAGCCCTCTTAGCAACCATTTCGGCTTTCTCTAGCCGTTCGGTGCAATCATCAAGGGAGGTCTTCAAGAGCTCACGCTCCCTATGTAAATCATTATTATCGGCTGTCAGCTCGGCATTGCTGGTAGTCAGCCTTTCAACCTCTCTGCGGAGGCGTCTGATTTCTGAATCAGCATCTTGGAAGTATGATAGGAATAGCTTACCTAGTGCCACTTGGACACTAAAAGTTGTTCTTTTTGGATCTCTCTCATGTTTGTTTGAATTGTCTATGTTGTTTTGGCATTCACTCTCACTCGTGCTCTTAATGTTTGCCTTCCCGGAGGCAGAGCAGTGAATGAGATCTGCGATGACCTCAAGGAGAGACACGTCTTGAGCGTTGTCTTCCATTTTTGAGACACGAGGGGATGCCATTTTACTTAGGCTGGATACTAGATAATTAATCAATGAGTTAATTATTAATTAATCGTTATTAATTAACATTAACTATGTAATTAATTAATAAGGTTTATTGGTTTGGAAATGCTCTCTTATCCTAAGTTGAATAGGTTATGAGTATTTGTGATATGGTTATCACGCTACTGTTAACCGTTTTAACACACCTGAGAATATCTTAGCAGTTGCTGAATCAACTGATAGTTTTTGTCATTGAACAATATTCCAGAAGTCAGCAAACCAATCTCCTCACAAGAGGCACCAAATTACTGTGGGTGCAGTCAGTTAATTATTGAAATTAAGTGATCAATCTCATTAAATCGGGCGGCACGGTGGTGTAGTGGTTAGCACTGTCGCCTCACAGCAAGAAGGTCCTGGGTTCGAGCCCCGGGGCCGGCGAGGGCCTTTCTGTGTGGAGTTTGCATGTTCTCCCCGTGTCCGCGTGGGTTTCCTCCGGGTGCTCCGGTTTCCCCCACAGTCCAAAGACATGCAGGTTAGGTTAACTGGTGACTCTAAATTGACCGTAGGTGTGAGTGTGAGTGTGAATGGTTGTCTGTGTCTGTGTGTCAGCCCTGTGATGACCTGGCGACTTGTCCAGGGTGTACCCCGCCTTTCGCCCGTAGTCAGCTGGGATAGGCTCCAGCTTGCCTGCGACCCTGTAGAAGGATAAAGCGGCTAGAGATAATGAGATGAGATGAGATGAATCTCATTAAATCAGTCTCATTAAATTTGAAGGTTAATAATTAAAATGAATCAATCCCATTGAATTGTTTACTTTGACTCATTTGAATTGAATCATTCAGTGAATCATTTAGTGAATCGTTCAATGAATCATTTAGTGAATCATACCATTAATCCTGGATAAATTACCAAACAGCTAGATTATGGTATATTTCCAAATTATTATTGATCACTTACTATATTACATAAATCTGCACCTTTTTGAATTCTTTGCGATTGGGGACTTCAGATATTGTTCACACCAACAAGATGAATACACACAGCTTCGATAATAAATGAATTTATTATACAAAGATAAAAATAATAAATCAATATATACAAGCAGTGAGGTGTGTGTGTGTGTATATATATATATATATATATATATATATATATATATATATATATATATATATATATATATATATATGTGTGTGTGTGTTAGGCCCCTAGGCCTGAGCCAAGGTGTGTGTGTATGAGGGAGCTATAAAATTTGGAATGTTCTTATCTGATGTTTTGGTATGTTGAGTGTGGAGGAGGGGCTTGACCATGTGTTTAGACAAAAGGCTAGTTCTGTATAGCTAACCAAAATGTGTTTGAGCACGAGGTAGGCCCAGATTAGCTTCGTGTTGCTAAGCTAAGACAAAAGGGAAGCTATCTAAAGTGTATCAGGCCTGGTCAGGCCTGTTGAGCACGTGTTTTCTCAGTAACAAAAGGATTCCACACTCATAACAGTACCAAACTCACTGAAATCTTAATAAGGTCAAAATGTGTGTTAAGAGAATTATGTTAGTAAGAAGAATAAGAGAAAGAGAGAGAGACATGCACAGCCTATTAAAACAAATGAGATTAAACAAACAGAACAATTCAATTCGACACGCTGCGTGTCTAATAGTGTAATGAATAAACCTGGGTTTAAATTCACACTTTCAATAAAGCAACTTCCTAAAACTAGCTTAATTATTATGCCCAAATATATTTTACTCAATATCTTGCCTCTAGCAAAGTTTTGAGAAGATGTTCGCCGTTGCAGAGCTTCGCTGTTCATGAAGCACGTGAGTCGATTCCGTGAACAGAGAACTTCTCTTGATCCGACGCGTCGTTCGTGATGAAAGGAAAGTCTCTGATTAATGTGCACAGAACTTCAATCAGGAGGAATTCTGGTCGCTCCTAATTACAAATTAAAACTGCGTTTGAGCTGCAGTCGTGACGTCACTTCTAATACGAATAAACCGGTTGTAACTCAGGTTGAGTTTAAAGATCGCACTATTCTGGACCTTTACCTTGGCCAGTGGTTAAGCACAGAACGCGCTGGATGGTGAATCTTGCAAGAAGGAAGTGTTTTCAGGTTTGAGAGCATCTCTTTTGTGTGTCTAGATTCCTTGGAATCCAGACACGAGAGACAAAGAGCGGAGCTTCCGCCTGGACTTATGCGCGCATGGCGGACTGACGTAGATGATCCCGCCCACGCGTGACGTAGGTCACGCGGAAGAGGACTGGGAGTTGTAGTTCTTAGACACAGAATAGCGGCATGATACCTACAAAAACAACCACGTCATAATATGTAATTATAGATGATTAGACTTTAGATTCATTGAAATCAGATAAATGGTGATCAAGTACCTCAATAAAATAAATATCTGTGGTGAATCTTCATTTCATTCATTTATTGTATTTTTAATTTGTATGGTACACATTAATGATCAAAAATGTTGTAAAATATTTTGCAGGAATTTTACGACAGTGACAAACTCACTTATGGTTTGTTTCCATTTCAGTTTCATTTCATTAAATTAATTTATACTTAAAATTTTGCTGGATTAATCAAGATTTAACTTTATTTCCTCTAGAAACTTTGAATTTGGTTGAGTATAACTCTTGAAATTGCATATCAGGTAATGGGTTATAACAACACATGCATTGCAATGGGGCATTGGATAATTTTTGCTTATTGTTCGTTACAGTTTGATCTGTCTGTACCGAAGGAGGTTGAATTGACAAAGTATGATCTAGGAATGTAGACCTCTGCCACCTAAGAGATTCTGTCTCATCGATATCCTGGAGATTCTGCCTCACAGATCAATCTAGGAGCAAACAATCACTGACACAGACACAGCTGTTCAGATACGTATATTTCTCAGTTTATTGTAAGACAAACATATGGCCCATTCTATAATTGCAGGTACATTTCAAGTGTTGACTCTGTTAGTCATCGTCAACTGTTATCGTTAAACTGGGCAATCCATTAACAGAATTAACAAGAACAGAGTTGAAATTTTCCACCATTTTGTCTTAACTCCACATGCTAACCTCAAACTAGCTAGTACATGGCATGTATAAAAATATTTTTTATGGATTTCAATCATCCATCCATCCATTATCTGTTGCCGCTTATCCTGTTCTACAGGGTCGCAGGCAAGCTGGAGCCTATCCCAGCTGACTATGGGTGAAAGGCGGAGTACACCCTGGACAAGTCGCCAGGTCATCGCAGCGCTGAACACAGAAACACAAACAGCCATTCACACTCACGGTCAATTTAGAGCCACCAATTAGCCTAACCTGCATGCCTTGGGAGGAAACCGGAGCACCCGGAGGAAACCCATGCAGACACGGGGAGAGCATGCAAACTCCACATAGCCACTGGGTTCGAGCCCAGGACCTTCTTGCTGTGAGGCGACAGTGCTAACCACTGCGCCACCCGATTTCAATCATATTATTGTTTTTAAAAAATGAGTGAGAAATTCACACCAATATCACAGTAACAGATTTGATGAATAATTAATCTATTGTTGGTGTATCCTCAATATTTTGTTCAAACTAATGAGAGAAGAAACATAACGTACCTCACTGCCTTTCTGAAGTTTCCTGCCAGAGGAAGTGACATCTCTCAGTACAGGTGTCATGCATATTATTAAAAGTCTTTGTGGATTTTTTGCAGTTTTATAACAGAGTTAACAGAGTTGGCATAAACATTGGGACAGATAAAAAAATACAGTGCCTTGCAAAAGTATTCATCCACTTTGGTGTTTGTCCTGTTTTGTTGCATCACAAGCTGAAATTAAAATGGATTTTTGGGGAGTTAGCACCATTTGATTTACACAACATGCCTACCACTTTAAAGGTGCACTTTTTTTTTAAAATTGTGACACAAACAATAATTAAGATGAAAAAAAAGAAATCTGGAGTGTGCATAAGTATTCAAACCCCCCCCCCCAAAAAAAAAAAAAGTTAATACTTTATAGAGTCACCTTTTGCTACAATTACAGCTGCAAGTCTCTTGGGGTATGTCTCTATTAGCTTAGCACATCTAGCCACTGGGATTTTTGCCCATTCCTCAAGGCAAAACTGCTCCAACTCCTTCAAGTTAGATGGGTTGTGTTGGTTTACAGCAATCTTCAAGTTATGCCACAGATTCTCAATTGGATTGAGGTCTGGGCTTTGACTAGGCCATTCCAAGACATTTAAATGTTTCCCTTTAAACTACTCCAGTGTAGCTTTTGCAGTATGTTTAGGGTCATTGTCCTGCTGGAATGTGAACTTTCGTCCCAGTCTCAAACCTCTAGCTGACTCAAAGAGGTTTTCCTCCAGAATTGCCGTGTATTTAGTGCCATCCATCTTTCCTTCAGTCCTGACCAGCTTTCCTGTCCCTGGAGATGAAAAACATCCCCACAGCATGATGCTGCCACCACCATGCTTCATTGTAGGGATGGTGTTCTCAGGGTGTTGGGTTTGCGCCACACATGGCATTTCTCATGATGGCCAAAAAGTTTTTTTTTTTTTTCTCATTTGACCAGAGAATCTTCTTCCATGTGTTTGGGGAGTCTGCCACATGCTGTTGGGCAAACTCCAAATGTGATTTTTTTTTTTTTTAAGCAATGACTTTTTTTCTGGCCACTCGTCCATAAAGCCCCACTCTGTGGAGTGTATGGCTTAAAGTGGTCCTATGAACAAATACACCTATCTCCACTGTGGATCTTTGCAGCTCCCTCAGCATTATTGTTGGTATCTTTGTTGCATCTCTGATTAATGCCCTCCTTGCCCAATCTGTGAGTTTTGGTGGGCGGCCTTCTCTTGTCAGGTTTGTAGTGGTGCCATATTCTTTCCATTTTGCTGTAATGGATTTAATGGTGCTCCCTGGGATATTCAAAGTTTGGGATATTTTTTATGACCCAACCTTGATTTATACTTCTCCACAACTTTGTCTCTGACCTGTTTGGAGTGCTCCTTGGTTTTCATGTTTCTTGCTTAGTAGTGTAGCAGAGTCAGGGTCCTTACAGAACAGGTTGATTTATACAGACATCATGCGACAGCTCATGTGATACTTTGATTGCACACAGCTGGATCTTACGCTACGTTCACACTGCAAGGCTTAATGCTCAATTCCGATTTTTTTGTGAAATCCGATTTTTTTGTGAGGTCGTTCACATTAACAAATATATGCGACTTGTATGTGATCCTCAGTATGAACGAAAAGCGACCTAAAAGTGTTCCGCATGCGCACTGCAGGATACGACGACGTCACACGCAGTGAGCATGGCCAGTGTTTACGGAAGTAAAACCGCCCGGTTGCGGTATGACTCATCCAATCTAGCTTGAATAGCTGCATCCCCCCAAATGGAAATCAGCTCCCTAACCTCTGCGTCCTTCCATTGAGAAGATTCAGAACCTTCACAGCCCGAAGCGTCCCTCGCATTGATGCCATGCGCAGGGGCGCAGATACGTTTTTTGAACTGGGGGGGACAAAAAACTGGGGGGGGGACAAAGCTGCCAGCAAACCAACCCCAACCCCGATATGCCTGTCAAACTTGTTGTTAGTAACCATAGCAACCAAGCTCGAGCTCGCAACCTGTGCAGTCTGCGCAGCTCAACCAACCGAATATCAGTCTTTGTTTTGTTTTATGTGAGTTGTTGCAACTATATGTAGGCTATACATTGCTGTGCACCTCAATAAACCGAATGGTAATTAGTCTTTTGATTTTTCCGTGAGGTTTGCCTTATGCAAAGAAAGACAGCATAGACGTTTTTTCCTCCCTATAAGTAGGGGGGACCGAACGAGGTGAATTTAAATATGACTCGTCCCACCCTCTATCTGCGCCCGTGATTATGCGCCATGTTGTTGTAACTTTTTTGAGAGACCCACCGCCTACTTCAGCGCAGAATAGTGACGTTTGTGGCTTGTTGATGACGTGTAAGTCGGATGAATGCGACCTGGCGGTTCAGACTGAAGTCGCATATGAAAAGAGCGGATAGGAATCGGAATTAGCACCACATATCCAAACGGCCTGGGTCGGATTTGAAAAAATCGGATCTGTGTCGTTCATATTGTAAATAAAAGATCGGATACAGGTCACATATGGGCGGAAAGATCGGATTTGAGTCACTTCAGCCTGCAGTGTGAACGTAGCCTTAGTCAACTAATTATGTGACTTATGAAGTGAATTGGTTGGACCAGCTCTTATTTAGGGGTTTCATACCAAAGGGGGTGAATACTTATGCACACTCCAGATTTCTGTTTTTTCATCTTAATTATTGTTTGTGTCACAATAAAAAACAAAACAAAACAATGTGCACCTTTAAAGTGTTAGGCGTGTTGTGTAAATCAAATGGTACTAACCCCCTAAAAATCCATTTTAATTCCAGCTTGTAATGCAACAAAACAGCACAAACACTAAGGGGGATGAATACTTTTGCAAGGCACTGTATATCTTTTTATTACTGAACTTTCACATAATACAGAAAATAGACTTTTTATGCAATTGATTTTATAATATTAATAGAATAATCCCCAAAAAACATTGTTTAACTGAATCACTTTGTTTATTCAAGTTGAATGTATGAATCAGTAGTCGAAGACAACCACTAATGTGGGGGGTGGGAGTCTCATCTCATCTCATTATCTCTAGCCGCTTTATCCTGTTCTACAGGGTCGCAGGCAAGCTGGAGCCTATCCCAGCTGACTACGGGCGAAAGGCGGGGTAGACCTGGCGACTTGTCCAGGGTGATCACAGGGCTGACACATAGACACAGACAACCATTCACACTCACACCTATGGTCAATTTAGAGTCACCTAACTTGCATGTCTTTGGACTGTGGGGGAAACCGGAGCACCCGGAGGAAACCCACGCGGACATGGGGAGAACATGCAAACTCCACACAGAAAAGCCCTCGCTGGCCACGGGGCTCGAACCCAGACCTTCTTGCTGTGAGGCGACAGCGCTAACCACTACACCACCATGCCGCCTGGGATGGGAGTCATTTCGTTAATGTTTTATGGATAAATTGGGTCTAAAATGTTCATCAAGCACTGCTATTGGTGAAAGTTTGTCATAATTTGCATTATTATTCAAAACTGATTCAGTAAAGATTTATTTTGTGGAAAATAGCAAAAGGTTTATCTTGGAGACACGAAATGTACCCCAAATTCTACAATGACTCATATATTCACATTCAAGAGTGTGTTGTAGCTTTGTGATTGGATGATGATTATGATGATGATGATGTGATTGACGAAGCTAAGTTATCTATGTATAACGTAAATGGGTGATGAAGCATTACATCACTAGTTTAGATTACACTACTTTATGAAAGAAGAGAGACATTATGTACCATTACATCACCCATCAGGATCATAGTCTTATGAAAAGAAGAAAGACATTACTGGTCAACATAACCTTCATTAAACAGACAGCAGAATGTGCGAGCAAATATAATTCTCAAGGATTTAACTAACCAAAACAAGTAGCAATCGGAACAGCCTGCCCTGTCAGTACCAGATTCAAGAACAAGTAGCAATCAGACCAGCCTGTACCAGTTTCAAGCATGCCAAACATATATTTCTATCATTGTCACAGTTAAAATTTGAGTTTTGTTCCATCCATTATCTGTAACCACTTATCCTATGCAGGGTCATGGGCAAGCTGGGGCCTATCCCAGCTGACTATGCAAGAGGCAGGGTACACCCTGGACAAGTTGCCAGATCATCACAGTGCTGACACATCGGCTACGTTTACATTAGACCGTATCTGTCTCGTTTTCTTAGCGGATGCACTGTCCGTTTACATTAAACCGCCTGGAAACGCCGGGAAACGGGAATCCGCCAGCGTCCACGTATTCAATCCAGATCGTGTCAGCTCCGGTGCTGTGTAAATATTCAGAATACGCGGATACGCTGTGCTGAGCTCTAACTGGCGTCTCATTGGACAACGTCACTGTGACATCCACCTTCCTGATTCGCTGGCGTTGGTCATGTGACGCGACTGCTGAAAAACGGCGCGGACTTCCGCCTTGTATCACCTTTCATTAAAGAGTATAAAAGTATGAAAATACTGCAAATACTGATGCAAATACTGCCCATTGTGTAGTTATGATTGTCTTTAGGCTTGCCATCCTTCCACTTGCAAGTGGTAAGTGATATGCGCTGGGATCACACACACAGCGGCTCAGTCCCGAAAACACTGCTAGTGTGCTTCACTCGCGCGCTCTGTGAGCTGCGCAGGGCCGGAGTGCGCACCCTCCAGAGGGCACTCGCTGTTCAGGGTGGAGTGATTTGGAGCACAGGATGCCTGTGGAGCCGAGCGTATCCGTGTATTGGTATTGTTGTGTGCACGCAAATCGTGTATTGGTGTTGCTGTGTGCACACTAATCGTTTTAAAAACGTTAATCTGATGATCCGCTGATACGGTCTAATGTAAACATGGGCATAGAGACAACCAACCATTCACACTCATATTCACACCTACAGACAATTTAGAGCTAACAATTATCCTAATCTGCATGTCTTTGGACTGTGGGGGAAACCGGAGCACCCGGAGGACATGGGGAGAACATGCAAACTCCCCACTTAAAGGCCCCCATCAGCCACTGGGCTTGAACCCAGAACCTTCTTGCTGTGAGGCAACAGTGCTAACTACTACACTACCATGTTGCCCTTGAGTTTTGTTGAAAAATTATAAATCATTAAAGCATAATGATTATCATAACTATACCTGCTTTTTGATAAACTTTATTAAGCATTTTCCTTTCACTGAACTAGTAAATATGTAGGAATAAAAAGGTTATGGTCAGGACAAGTGAAAAATCTTGCTGCTTGTCTGACTGGACAAGTGGATTAAAAAGTTCGAGCTCTGAGCCAGCACACAGGTCAACCTCAGTGGGTCACTATTGCCCTACAACCCCTTTGCAGCATATCTCAGGTAAAACTAGACAGGCAATTGACTTTCAAACTACTCCTTGAATTACTACATGCTTAATTGTCATCCAGAAACAACCTCCTTTATTGCCTGGCAGGTTCATCCTGGGGAGCAAGTACATCCATCCTCCAAACTGGTGCCTTTGCCCTGGTCTATAGTGCTGCAGAATATGCTGCTCCAGCATGGTGCCAGAGTGTGCATGCAAGAAAGCTAGACACAACTCTCAATGAGACTTTGAGAATTATCACTGGCTGTCTGTGACCCACTCCTACTAACCTCCTTCCAGTGTTCGCTGGCATTGCACCTGTGGCTCTTTGCAGAGAACGCCATACCTACAGACTAGTGAACAAGACTGTACACAACCCCAAGCACACTCTACATGACCTCACCAACAACTCACAATTGGGCCGTGAATGCCTGGCTTCTCACTGCCCTTTCTCCTGTCACACAGAAACCCTGCATGGCTCTAATTTCAACATCCTTAACCAGAAGTGGACTGTAACAAAGTACATTTACTTGAGTACTGTACTTAAGTACATTTTTTGAGTATCTGTACTTTACTTGAGGTTTTTTTTTTTTGGAAACTCATGACTTTAACTCCACTACATTTGAAAGACAAATAATATTGTACTTTTCACTCCACTACATTTCTATCAAGGTCCTCGTTATTTGTTACTATGAAGCAGCTTTGAAAGTCGATTTTTTTTTTGTTTTCTTTTATAAAACGTGATTGTTTATTTCGCAGGTGACACTGAGACAGCCGATCAGTAATCACTAGGGTCACGTCACATCCATAGACTGTATAAAATCAAGTTCAGTGATTTCTCAGCAGCATTATTTGAACTCGATCAGTTGATGGCAGAATGGAAAGAGGTGTTTTTCTGGAGAATGCATGCCCTCATGACCATACCTAGAACCCATGTTTCAGTTTTCAGAAAGGATTAAAGATTCGTTTCGTTTTAAATATTTGCTTTGTTTGCCGAAAACGAACCACATCACAGCCTCCAAAAACTTGTCATCCAACCTGTGGAAGCATATTGAAGTATGTAAATGTTTTATTCCAAGAGAAAGCTTGCAATGAAATTGTCTGTGCTTTTAGAGCTAGTGATAACATTGCAATAGCTACAGGTATGCAGTCTGGTTAGCCAAATGACTTTCTATGGATTTGCCTGCCAAGTTGCCATCGCCTTGTCCACGGCTAACATTATCACATAGCTAGTTAACTTGGACACTGTTAGTTAGCATATAAAAACAGTTATACTAACATGAATAATGTTAACTTTAGCATAATCTTGCCAAATAAACAGACTGTAGAAATCTTTCTTTTCTCGTAACATTAGCTACCCAATATGATTCTGAGTTTGAAAAGAGTTTGCTAGCATGCCAGGTGGAGCTTCAGCTCTACAGGTTCTACAAACTAGTCAGAAAATCCAGTCAGTTGCTTTAGAGGCATTTGGTATTGTAAACGTTATGGCAATAATACAACAGTGCGTTGACAGAAAATGTACTTTTAATCCTTAAGTATTTTTAAAAGCAAATACTTCAGCACTTTAACTTAAGTAAAAAATTGACTGGACAACTTTCACTTGTATCAGAGTAACATTTAACCAGTGGGATCTGTACTTTGACTTAAATAATAAACTTGGGTACTTTGTCCACCTCTGTCCTTAACTCACGGAGAACCGGCTGGCAGCAGACCCCTGACCCACTCAATTCACAGTCATATGAAGTTGCCAACAGGTGCAGACCTACAACACAGAGAATGGGTCACCCTGAACTGGCTATGTACAGGAGTTGGCCTCTTCAATGCCAACATGCACTGGTGGGGGCTGCGCCATCAGCAGCTTCCATGTGTGAACCCACCGATCAGACCACACACCACATTCTTCACGAGTGCCCCACCCTCTGCCCACCCAGTGATACTGACAGTGATACTGACAATAGTACTGATACTGACAGTGATACTGATACTGACATTGACACTGATACTAACACTGATCCTGAGACTGATACTGACAATGATACTGATATTGACAGTGATACTGACACTGATACTGACATAGACACTGATACTAACACTGATACTGAGACTGACACTGAGAGTGATAGACACTGATACTGACAATGATACTGACACTGACAGTAATGCTGATACTGACAGTAATATTGACACTTATAGTGATACTGACAGTGATGCTGACACTGACAGTGATACTGACACTGATATTGACAATGATGCTGACAGTGATACTGACATTGATATTGACAGTGATGCTGACAGTGATACTGACACTGATAATGACTGTGACGCCCCTCCTGGGCTGCCTTCATGTTTTCTGTCAATCTTCCCTCATATTAGGTTCAGCGCGCTTGGGGGGCGGAGTTTTCTAATTATGACTGAGGTGCAACACTGGCGTGCAGGTGTGCCCTGGTGTTTTAAGGAGCGGCTCCTGCAACTACAAGAGACCTCATTTTGTTTTTTGATCATCCAACGCGCATGCAGCATATCTCATTGCGCAATATAATTAACCATTCCCCACTTAACTTGTTTTGAACTTGCAATTCTGTTAAAATAAATAGTTCTTACAAACGTATTTGGTTCTCTTCGCCTCCCTTTATTGTCGTGGTTTCCCCTAGGCCATGACACTGACACTGATGGTAATAATGACACTGATACTGACACTGTCAGTAATACTGGCATTGAAATTAATACCGATAATGACAGTAATACTGATACTGATACTGACAGTAATATTGACACTTGCACTGAGACTGACACTGATACTGACACTGATGGTAATACTGACACTGATACTGAAACTGACTAATATTGACACACTGATACGGACACTGACAGTAATACTGACACTGAAAATAATACTGACACTGACAGTAATACTTACACTGATACAGATACTGACAGTAATATTGACACTTAGACTGACACTGACAGTGATACTTACACTGATACTGACAGTGATGCTGACACTGACAGTGATACTGAAACTGACATAGGCGCTGATACTAACACTGATACTAAGACTGACACTGACAGTGATACTAACTGATACTGACACTGACATTAGCAGTGATAGTGACACTGACAGTAATACTGACAGTGATACTGTCACTGACAGTAATACTGACACACTGATGCTGACACGCCCTGCGGTGACCTGGAGACTTGTCCAGGGTGTACCCTGCTTCTCGCCCACAGTCAGCTGGGATAGGCTCCAGCTTGCCTGTGACCCTGTAGAACAGGATAAGCGGTTACAGATAATGGATGGATGATGCTGACGCTGAAACTGACAGTAATACTGACACTGATATTGAGTGATGCTGACACTGACAGTAATACTGACAGTGATACTGACACTGAACTGAAAGTGATTCTGACACTGACAGTGATACTTACATTGATACTGACGGTGATGCTGAGACTAACAGTGATACTGATACACTGCCACTGATAGTAAAACTGACATTGACTAATACTGATACTGACACTGACAGTGAAACTGACATTGATTCTGACACTGATAGTGATACTGATACTGACACTGTCACTGATACTGACACTGAAAGTAATACTGATGGTAATAAGTAACACCGACAGTAATATTGACACTGACAGTGATGCTGACAGTGCAACTGACATTGATTTTGACACTGACAGTGATACTGACACTGTCACTGATACTGACACTGAAAGTAATACTGATGGTAATAAATAACACTGACAGTAATATTGACACTGATGCTGATACTGACAGTGATGCACTGCCACGGCCACTGATACTGACACTGACAGTAATATTGACACACTGACGCTGACAGTGATACTGACAGTGATGCTGACACTGACAATAATACTGATACTGACACTGATGGTGATACTGACACTGATTCTGACGACAGTGATATTGACACTGACAGTAATACTGATACTGACAGTGATACTGACACTGACAGTAATATTGACATTGTCATTGACAGTGATACTGACAGTAATATTGACACACTGATATGGACACTGACAATGATACTGACACTGACAGTCATAGTGACACTGATACTGACAGTGTTACTGACACTGATACTGATTGGTCACTGACTGTCATGTGATCAAGCGTTAATCCTTTAAACACATAAAGTCCCAGCTATTTATCAGTAAAAATATTTTTAAGTATCTACCGTGTTTCTGAAAGTAAAAGGTGTGTAGTTATGACAGTGTGAAATTTAAGACAGGACTCATTCTTACGAGTTTAAATGGTTAAACTTATATACAACTGTGTTTGTTTTGACAATTGTTTTTGTTTTGTCTGGCACTTGTAAGCTGCGAAAAAAGCATTCCTGATTTTGTCG